>NW_015622197.1:0-84691 GCF_000836295.1 Verruconis gallopava | reverse complement strand
CTCCCTCTTGATTTTCTCACCCTCAGGAAGGCCTTGACATCGAGTGTCCTACCCCCTGAAGTGGCGGTCAGCCTAAAACCTTTACAGAAGCCAGATGGATCCCGGCCCACGAAGGGAGAGAATGATCTCATACTTCTACCATCTTCCTTACACTCTATATGCCATTCCCTTGTTTCAACTGAAGATTTGCGAGGCCGTGGAGATTTATAACCCTTTGCTGTGGGTTCTAGCTATGCTCCTTTATGGTTACGTGATGCTCCAGTAGCAACGTGAACAGTGACATTTGAGGAGAGCGTTCTGAATAAGCAGTGAGCCTTTATTTGGATCAGGTCCTCGTTGCGGATAAAACATATTTCATCCACGAGATCAATGGAGTTGAACTTCAGTGAAATACACATATTGCCACCACTCGCGAACCGTCTTGTTCTGATGATCTCGCCTGTACTGATAGTGAAGATTTTTGTCCTTATCAGATAATGGGGTCATAAGGTTCTTCTTGAATCATCCAGTAACCCGGACTGTCATAAAGATTTGATCGTAAGGCGCGATTGTGCAGTGCAATCAAGGTTAAGTTCTCTGATTTAAGTCTGCTTTCGCGTCCTCCTCAATGCGGGGTGATATTTCACGTTGTCGAAGCCAAAAAAGACCAGTAGATGGAGGTCCATGCCCGATTGTTTTCAGTCGGGACTTTATGGTGAAAGATTTGTCTGTTGACCGTTAACTTGCAGGATGCAAGATATGTAAAGTGCAAAACATGTAGAAGTGACAAATTATGGTACATTAGACCTAGGGAGGTAATCTCTACCAGTTATGATGGGTGAACCTTCTATATAAAAGCAGTGAACTGTTATATACAGGTAATCACCACCAGTAATGACGTGTGAACCTTCTAACTTTTTACACAAAGAACTGAATGAAGTATTAGGTAATCAATATGATCATACGCTTCAAGAAGCGTTCACGGCGAGGGCATCTCACTCACGACGTCTATGCTCTTTCTGGGGTGTCCTAGGTGCCATGGTAGATGGTGGTAACTCATATACCGAGGACCACGTTGCTCTTGATGCCCGTTTTGGTGCTGTGGCCCGTGCGCAGTCAATTTTTTCCAAAATGCTGCAGTAGCACAACACCGCCACCGCACCTTGTCGGTGTCGACAGGGCGATAAGGCATCATATGTCCTCTAAGCACGAAACGGATGAACCTTTTCGACACTAGCAACGTATGAAAACATGGATTTAATCATGTAAGGGGCTAACGCCCAGCTTCCTCGTAGAAGATGTTTATCTGATGTCCGTAACGTAAAAAAATGTAAACTTGAGTAAGCTACTCTGTATTGAACGCGACCGGCAGAGATTTGACTAAACTTAGCTAAACGCAATCCGGTCACGCACCAAATAAACCACTCTCTGTGCGTGTTCCATTGTTCCACCTTCAGGGTCTTTATCCGTCAATTCATTTACCTCCAACTCTTTCTGGTCCTCCCCTATTTCTGCTCAGCTTTGTAACATTTACCACCGGCACTTCCGTTTTTATCATCTAGTTCTAGTTCAGCCCCGGCTGCGTTACTCTCCCCACTCCGCCTGACAAGTCCTCAAAACGCGCACCCCCCACCTCTCCGCTCTAAAGATTCGCCCACTCGAATCCATCCGATTTGGCTTCCTTCCGTCCTGGCAACCATGAAGCTCACATTTAAGGTAACCATCCACATCTCAACTCATGATCATCCATATCACGCCGTTTCCGATTCTGACCGCGCCGCAGGACCTGAAACAGCAGAAATTCGTCATCGAAGCCGAGCCTTCAGCGACCATCGCTGAGCTTAAGGCCAAGGTTGAAAAGGAAAAGGGCTGGGAGTCGTCTACCCAAAAGCTTATCTACTCCGGGAAGATTCTCCAAGATGACAAGACAATCGAGTCGTACAACATCCAAGAGAAGGGCTTCGTCGTATGCATGACGCAGAAACCTCGCTCCGCACCTTCAGCGTCGTCGAGTTCCGCTGTCCTCCCGTCAACGCCTGCACAACATTCCGTCCCGACATCTTCTGCTCCTCTCGCACCGCAAGTCGTACCTTCATCTACTACGATACCCGACCACCCGGCCACGCCGTCTCCAGCACCTGCAGCCACGCAAGAACGCCGTTCCGATGGGATGGTCCTTAGCAGTTCCGAAAGAGAGGCCGCTATCGCTAGTATGGAAGCCATGGGCTTTCCTCGAGAGCAAATCGAGGCTGCTATGATCGCCGCCTTCTACAACCCAGACCGCGCCGTTGAGTACTTACTCAACGGCATCCCAGACAATTTGCGCCGTGATCACCCCGCTGGCAACTTACCACGAGGATCTGCCGCCGGTGAAGCAATAACATCTCCTTCGTCCGCCGTGCCGAGTAGCGACGAGCCGGTGAACCTCTTCGAGGCCGCCGCACATGCTGGTCAAGGCAATCGCGGTGGTGGCACCACAGGCCGTGGTAGTACTGCCATTACTGGAGGGAATCTCGATTTCCTTCGCAACAACCCCCAGTTTCAGCAGCTCAGACAGATTGTCCAGCAGCAACCCCAGATGCTCGAGCCAATATTGCAACAGGTCGGCGCCGGTAATCCTCAGCTCGCGGCTATGATCGCAGAGCGCCCTGAAGAGTTCCTGCGGTTGCTGGCAGAGGATCATGGCGATGACGACGCCGCCCTCCCACCGGGCGCTCAGGCTATTCAGGTCACTGAAGAGGAGCGGGAGGCCATTGAGCGACTGTGCAGGCTGGGTTTCGAGCGCGACCTTGTGATACAAGCCTACTTCGCCTGCGACAAGAATGAGGAACTTGCGGCTAACTTTTTGTTCGACCAGCCAGAGGACGACGATGTCGGAGGTCAATAAGTGTAACTGTGGCCTAAGAAATTTGAAATTTGGTTCCTTCGGTAAAGGAATTACTCGAAGCTTGTGGTAATAAACAGGACAACATAAGCGGCTGGACTCAGCGTCTTGTAGGCCTGTAATGGATGGCGTTTTTGACAGCTTGGGGCTTGAAGTATTTGCGGCAAATTCCACTTATTTACTGCAACTGGGAGGCAGCTTCTATGTCAAATGGACCGACATCATATATATCACCGCCACAACCTTCGCACAGACGAAGCCTTTCTGCCACAAAATGCTTATAGCTAGCAGATATGTACGAAAGATACTGGGAATAAAGTTGACTCCATACCGAAATGTTTCTTTCTACGATTTTTCTCCAGAAATGATCACTTGTGAGATTGTGCCAAGGAGTAAAGAAGCTGGTCAATACCACGCTGCTGTCTACCTCCCACCTGAGTCAAGCTTCGCCTCGACAAGCCACTGTTCATTCTCAAGTGGTCAGAGCGCATGGATGCCCCACCACTTCAAAGCAGTCTCACATTCCATGCTTCAAACACCTAACATAGATCTATTGTTGGAATCGCTCTGATAGAACGTGTTGCTCACAATTCGATCCAGGTGATATACGCACTCCACGTGCAGTTTTTCTCGGTATATAGGCAGTAGTTTTGGCTTTCATTTTTGTTGGTACAGATCGTACGTCACGAAAGACGGAGCCACGAAAGGCTATAAGACCAACGAAGTCGTACTAAAGGGTACTTTTCTATATATCAAAAATCTCTCTTAAAATCTTGTCTCTCATACATTTTGTTTCTCCCTCTCCTTTTATACCCCTTAAGATTAAGGGGTTCTCCATGCCATATTCGGTTAGTACTATCACTCCGCCCTTTTTGGTATATCGTACATTGCTATGTAGGGACAATTTTACTTAGGGGAAGAACTGCAATACTCAACTGAGACAACATAGATTCGGAGCACCTAAGACGCGTCATTTTACCATCACCAAGAGTGGCAATGCCGCAGAGCGTGCCGCAAACACCATCCAAGCACGATGAAGTCAACGCCATATTTGTGAAACTGAACGCGCTGGACAGAAGATTAAACTTCAGCCCACGCTCAAAGAACGAATCTCCATCGAACCGACCGAGAACGAGCGCCAACTATTGCCAGGACCTGATAATCCGACAATTCTTTTATTCCAGACGGCAGCTCAAACTCATCATTCGGCAGTTCGAGGCTGGCTTCAGAGAGGAGCAAGATCCCATTCCTTTCTTAAAGGGACTTGCTACGCGGCCCTGGATCCGCCTTAGCCCTTGCAGGGCTCGGTAGCCGTACGCTCAGCGGTGTCAGTACTGCGTTGAGTATCGCACTGTTGAGGTTCGACACGCAACCTGCTCCGATAAAGGAACCCAAGACTCCAGTGGTCGACGACTCGGACGACTCGGGCGGCTTTGGTAGACCGCAAGAGTCGCGAACGAAGGATACTACTCCGTCCTCACCGCGGGGCGGCGGCGATGACAAGCCGTCTGTCGCCCAACACGCACAGCTGGCCGTCGTCACTCATGAACTGGCGTCTTTTTGGACTTCCAGCTTGTCCAGAGGCGAATCGTCCGCTCCTACGGATCAAGACGCTTTTGGATCCGACGGTGCCAACGGTGGCTTCAGCACGTCTTTCGGTACCACAGAAACCTTCTTTAATACTAGCCCGAGAAGTACTACGTGCGATTATAGCCCGTCGTACACAAAACGGAGACGGCCTTATTATTGCCACTACAAAATTTGAGTTCTGCGCGATGCCGAGCTCTTCTGTGACGCACCTTTTCCTGACTTCTTGTCCGACGTCCCTATCAGGCTTGTCGTCGAGGGCACTCGCATTGCACTTGACTTCGGTCATGAGCCGTATTCGTTTCTTGAAAGAGATATGCCTGTCGACTACGATTCCTTTTATAGATACTGCGCAGATAAAGTCACAGATCTTTCTGGAAAATCCCCGAAATTTGAGCCATCAAGCAGAGCTGCTTTTGAAGCCGCCGCCGGGAATTTTGACATCGTGGCTTTGAAGCTGAGGCTCGATCTTAAAGGACCGAACCTTGCAGAACCTGATGGGTTGTTGTTCAATCTGACTGTTAAGCCTCTGGCTTTGGAGCTATCCGACCGTTTTCGAACGGGCTTTGAGTGGGATCGTGTCGCCTATTTGGACGTATCCACCTTTAAGAATGCGCCTGCGCACATCAAGTCGCAAAACACGGAGTTTTTGGACGCCTTCAACGACTGGCTGGACCCAGACAAGCCGAAACGGTTTCTGGGTAGGGTATGGAACATAATACACTTTAAATACATCCACGCCGGTAGGAAAGCTCGTGCAGATGAAAAAGAGACTCTCTGCAAGGTGCTTCTCTTCGCTAGTTCTGAGTGCAATACCGTTCCCTTGCCGTCGAACCCGTTTCGACACGCCAAAATGCATTACCAGGACGCCGTGAAGTGGTTTCTTCCGTTGTATATGCTTCTTGATCAACCGTGACCAAAAACCGCGGCTCGTATGGATCTCGGTTTGTATTATCCTATATGCTCCTTCGCCTCCTGTACTTGCTAAGTCCAATAGCTTTTTCATCAACCATACTGACGTTTGTCATCAGACCATCCAGGTTCGACTAGACAAGAACATCATGTCTTACGGTGTAATGAAACGTACGGAGTTCAATGATCCGAATCCACGCTTTACGTCAGAGGTCAGACCGAGAAAGGTAGTGATGGACGATGGCTGTGCCAGAATTTCGCTAGGCGCAATTCGAGCCATCGTCAAGGAATTAAATTTGCACGGCCATGGGCTGTCGGCATGCTGACAGCCTTTCAGGCACGATTTAATGGCGCTAAAGGAGTCTGGCATCAAAGCTGCTCCCATGACCCCGCCACAGACGATGACTGGGGTATCTGGATCGAGATACCTCCCAGCCAATGGAAGTTTCCCATGCATGATGGGGACACAGACCAGAGCTTTGATCCTGTCCGCTTGACATTCGAGGTTATTAAATGAACTACTGATGCAGCTCCATCTGCATTAATTCTCGCCTTTATGCCCATTCTGGAAGACCGTGGCGTGGATATTCAAATTTTGAAAACGACGGTAAGCGACCTTATCTCGTCCGAACAGGTTGAGATGCTCGAAGCGTTGGAGAACTCCGAGCTTCTCTTGCAATGAATCTCCGTGTAGAAATACATGGTAGAAAAACGGCGAACCGGTAGCATTCTCTGGAGTGCAGGTTTGCCAAGGAACGATGTCGAAAAGCTTGTGTATTTGCTACAACATGGGATGTTTATTCAGCAGTATCCATTCCTTGGGGATCTGCTCTCCAAAATAGTAGCAAATTACTTTTCCAAGGTTGTTCAGAGTATGTCTCCCACAATCCACCCTGCTTCTCGGCATAGCCGACCCGTTTGGCGTTTTAGAGCCAGGTGAGATATTTGTACAATTCTCTTTGCCATTATTCGATGAGCGTAATCAACAGGTTGCTTCATTCGATGGACGCAAGTTGATCGTCGCGAGACGCCCTAGCCTCATACCTTCGGATATGCAAGCGTTCAAGGCCGTGTTCCGATCCGAGCTTCTTCACTTTTTAACGTAATTGTCTTTGCTACGAAAGGCAATGAACCTGGGGCTGGAAAATTGCAAGGTGGTGATTACGATGGTGACACCTTTTGGATCTGTTTCAATACTATATTGAGTAGACATTTCGTTAACGCACCTCTCCCTTACGAACGACCTGGTGCGGAATATTTTGGTATCACCGTGGACAAACCATATTTAAAGAAAGTCATGGGTCCTCAATCCTCCATTGGAGAATTCCTTCATACAAGTTTCAGGTTTCGTGGCGAACCGCAAATGCTTGGGCAAGTAACCAAGCATTTTGAGCAGCACCTGGTTGCTCCTAAAGGCCGCAAAGGTCTACGAGCTAGTACACAGCAAATCTCGATCTAGCTTCATGTTCCACATTGGGGGCAGACAACTTGCTTATCTCAAGTCGATGAGTTTCGAAGATACAGAGTCTATTGTGGCTCCAATCTGGGCGAATCTGAGGCTAGGAAAAGTGACAAGTAACATCTCAGTATGGAGTATTGCTAACAAATCTAGACTTGCGAGGGGCTATGGCCTAGCAGATGAAGAAGCATCGGAAGTCGTAGAGGAACAAGCAATCGAGTCCATTGATGATGAGGATTTTTACTCAGTCTGTAGTTTTATGTACGACAAGAATGAATGAAGATGGGAAACAATCAAGCAGCACTGTACATATGAGTGACGCAGAGCTATTTAGAGTAGCGCAGACATCAGTTCTATCTGCGCAGTGAAAGAATAGGGATCTACTCGTTTTCGCGTTCATAAGACTGGGGATAGTGTAAAGATGCAAAATTATTAATAAGAGACATTAGCCTCTTTAGCGCCAGACCCTGACGCTTCGTTTTGCTCACTAGCTATGCAGCAACGCATGAACTCTACCTTTGCACAATGCAATGAATGCGTGTGTGGAGTCGTTGCGCAAATGCTCATGCCTCCAATCATATTCTCGTGATGTTTGCTTCGGAAAACTGGTAGATCACTCACTTCGATGTAGATGATAACCGCCAATAGGGATTTCGCACGTAAAAGATTACAATGACAGAGCAAATCTGCTCTTCACAGCATCTGGAAGTGCATCGATGAAGACGTCTCGATCTTTGCGTGCATTTGCCGCATCATCATCGCTGCCATGTCGTAAAGCTGTTTGCTCTTGCAAACCTGCGGCAACACCTTTCCACAACATACTCCCGCTACGGTCCGCCAGGGCTCTAGCACTTCTAACACTTTTCTGTGCCTGCTCCCCAACCACATCTTTGAAGAACATAGTACACATAAGACTCAAAGCTATCGAGACAAGTTGGGTATTGTTAACAGCACGCGCAGCGTTCAAACAACTTGCGAAGTGCTTCTTCTTGTCGATCAGTTTGCCCTGTGGGTTGAGAACGCTGCGAAGAAGATCGTGTGCTGCCCGAAGGGACTTGTTTGGATGGTTGATTAGAGAGGACGAGACAAATTCATGAAGCCGTGCTGCCTCTGAGTGGGCAGAGTTTGTTGGGTCTAACATGATGAGAACTGAGTTTAGAGCTGCAAGGATACCTAAGTCAGTTTCTACATCATGCAGTCCGTTATTTGCAGTTGCAGGCAACTGTAACGCTGGGGACTGGAAGATCGACAGCGCTTCCTCAATCTGTCCACGTCCTTGTTGGATCGTTGCGCAGAGGAACATTTCCCACTTCACGCGTGAAGGCCCGCAGTCCAAAATTGACGCAGGTGGGCACGCTCGTGCCTCGGTTAGGTACTCCTCAGCTTTACTCCAGTCTGTCCGGCCACAAGCATTGATGGACATGTAGATGTAGAAGAACCACTGCATATTGTACCACCAATCAAGGCGATTGATGACAACATCGAGAGAACTTGAGCTCGGGAAAATGTCTTCCCTACTTAAACTTGACTCGCTTAAGTTCTCCTTCAGGATCTTTAGGCCTTCACTCAGATAGGCCTCAGCCTTCTGATCTGCAAAGGTACGCGATTGTGACGCAATCGCATTAAGTAAGAAACAAAATGCCCACAGATCGCGCTGCGCTAACCATTTAAATGAGAGAAATTCTTGATCTTTCCTGCGTTGGAAAATGCCACACGTAGTTTCGGTAAGTGAACCTGGCTTTTGTCTTAGCGGGATTGCTAACAAGCCGTCGTCGCCGAGGCTCGTGCTCGCCCGAATTTCATCTATAATCGATGCCATTTGCTCAGCTTTCTGAGCGGCTAGGGAGGGGCTGCCCTCCATCAAATAGCAGACAATTTCTACACAAGCCAGGAGCGCCCAAATTTGCCGTAGGGGCGCTGCAATAGGATGAAACTGGAAACTTTTCGCTGCTGCGATGGCATGTTGCGCTTCCTCAATGCAATTTGAGGCTTTTGAGCGCAGGTGGAGCAACGCTGAATATGTTGCGCATATGAGCGATATTGCACCGTCGTCCTCGCTTGAAGCGAGCTCGGACATTACCTTTACATTTTGAATTCCGGCAGTAAAATCTTGACTTGACGCATCAAGCTTGTAGGAGAAGGAGAGACGAAGAAATCTAAGCGCATAAATCCAAGGAGTATGCTTGTGTGCGTGCGCAAACGATATCGCAGCATCCAAAGATCTGATCGCTACACGTGGTCGTGTTGCAAATAATGCACGAGCCGCCAGGTGGTGCATGCTATACTTCACGTCAAGCAGCTTATTACGTTCGCAAAGAGGTATCTGAGCTACGTTAGAAATGTCCACATGAGTTAAGGTTATGCTCACAGTTTTGCTCAACCATTTGTCAACCTCTTCATAATTCCGAGTCTCTCTTAACATCAAGTTGGTATATTGCAGCACAATCAAAGCTTCCACGCGTGGCGCAAGCCTGAACTGCACAAGAGAGGCTTCTAAGCATCTCAAGCCTATCGCTAGCAGTATGTGATATTCCTTGATATCATCATTACGCCTGTAGTATGCAACATACGAACTCATATCATGGGCTGCATTAATATAGTCCTCGGCAAGTAGTAGGAGTATTTGTTGGTAGTCCAAAGGTTGTGTAATCGGCAGACGTGCCCGCTTGTTTGCCGAAGTATTGGCAGAATTTTGAGGACTGGCTGAATTCGTCAACGAGACAGCCACATGGTCTAGAGACCGCAAAGAATGCGTTTGATCTCGAAGATAGCGTGATGACTGCATAGGTACTTCAACTATCGCCTGGGCCTTCGATATCCACGGTTGCCCCTGTGGAATGGTTTGAAAAGTACTGCTTGTTGCTTGTTGGAGTGGATGACTGTGATGCACGGTATGGAGTGGCAGTGTAGGCTTGAAGTTGTCGTAATTTAGTCCTGGAGGCTGAGGCTGAGGCTGAGGCTGAGGCTGAGATTGGTCTTGCGGTTGCGGTTGCGGTTGCGGGTGAGATTGGGAGACGTGATGGAGCTGCCGGAGCGGGGACACATGGTGGAATGGGCTCGGCTGGGCGGTTGACGGGTTCGACATGGGTGGCGAGTTCGCTAAGGCGTGAGTGGGAGTGCGCTGTGTAATCATAATCATCGACTGAGGAGAATGTGCAGGCAGTGACCGAGCAGGAGAACTGGCAAACGAATGTTGATATTGCATGGTCTGATATGCATCATCCTGAGATGGTGCATAATTCCGTTCTCCATAGGTCGCCATCATGTGCGACGTCTGACCAACCTCCTGAAAGTTGTACGGATTCTGGTCTTCATTCTGGAATCCTGAATCGTATATTCCTCCACTGGGCACTTGGTAGTCAACATAATTGCCATTGTAGTTCATGCTGAATAAAACAGGGAGGGCATTCAGAGCGTCATCGTGGTAGACGCAAGAGGTCGTAAATTAGTTATATGCTGGGGCAGCAGACGATGCTGCCATGAACTTTCGATAGAATGCTTGATACGACTTTACTTCGATGAGGTTAGAAACGACCCGTATCTAGGCCATAATCCATGACTCACGCTCTGCCACGTTGTCGAAGTGCAAAAGACGCTACGAAGCGTCGGGTTCCATTGAAACTTGAAGGACACTAAACTACTTCCGGTTAATCTGAAGGTCCGTTTCCAAATCGAGACTTCCGAGAACTCACCACGTTCAGCAAAATTACACCTCATGAATAATAAAGTTTCCGTACCTTTGGCTTGCACTGCTCAATCTTGTTCAAATACATAAAAAGACATGTCATGGATTTTGGGCCGCCAGTCTATGACTTTCCACTCAGCTAAGGTCCCCGTCCGTCTGCCTCTTAAACGTGGGGGCGACGATTCTCCCGAGGTCGATTCCAAATCACTTTCTGACTTGTGCAAAGACGCAACGCCAGCTTGCTGGCTGAATCCACTTCTCTTTAATGGACATCTGCAAACCTTATGGGTATTTTGTTTCCATTCATGCTTCGCTCGCGCTTCATGTCAATTCCGCAAAGCTAATTCCGCCAGACCGCGATAAATTCAAGTGATGTTCCGATTACCTATCAACGTAAAGTGTTTTCTTCGGATTCAACACGCTACCCTGGAACTTTCGCAGTCGACTTCGTTGTGCCGACCCTGATTCCCGCACGAAAGGCAGACGCTTCCCTTCCTCCGAGGACAACGTATTTTGAAGACACTGCTTTTGACAGCCTAGCTTCCGATGACGATAAACCTATGCTGATTGTATTACATGGCCTAGCTGGTGGCAGTAATGAGATTTATCTACGCTCAGTTCTAAAGCTTCTTTGCCTTGATCCACCAGTTGACGAGCGGTGGGAAGCATGTGTAGTCAATGCACGTGGTTGTGCCATGAGCAAGATCACCTCTGGCTTGCTTTACAATGCTCGTGCTACTTGGGACATTCGGCAGTTTGTCCAGTGGGCGAGACAGATGTGGCCTCGCAGAAGAATCTTCGCATGTGGCTTCAGCCTGGGAGCCAATATTCTTGTCAATGTATGTGCACATGAAGACTCATGTTGTAATCTGGAAGACGTTCTAACGGCGAACTCTTTAGTACTTGGGGGAAGAAGAGGCAGGTTGTCCTCTTGATGCTGCTATCGTCATCTCCAATCCTTGGAATCTTGAAGTGTCAAGCTTTTTCTTACAATCTACTTGGCTGGGAATGAATGTGTATATGCGCGCCATGGGTACGAGCATGCGTCAGCTCTGGGCAAGGCATAAGGAAGACATCTTAAGAGAAATCAAGGGTATTGATGTAGAAAAGGTAGATAATATGCAGTATCTATTCGAATTCGATAGGTACAGACGCTGTCTGCAGTTTCGATGTCCGTCGGCTGACACCTTGCAATAGATACGTTCAATGTCCCACTTGGGGTTGGCCAACAGTGCGAATTGCTTCTTTGACCTGACTGAATAAACAACTGCTGACTAGACTCTATAGGAAGGTGCATATTACCGTGATGCTTCCAGCGTAGAAGCTCTTATAGATGTACGCATCCCACTATTTGCCATTCACGCACGGGACGACCCCATAGTCAATGATTTTGCGGCGCCATATGAAGAAATCAAGCACAACCCGTATGCAGTGATGGTAGCAACATCTGGAGGTGGTCACCTCAGTTGGTTCCAGTTTGGTGGCGAGAGATGGTTCGCACAAGCTGCAGCAGCTTGGTTGAACAAGATGGCGAATGAGGTTGACTTTGACGCTCTTAGAGAGAGCAGAATTTCGTCAATTTCGAAAAAGGCTAAATAGCAACGCCCAGGTAGCAGATGCAATGTAAAATATGGAGCGTCCGCTGAACTAATATCATACATGTAGCAAACCGGATGCCATACGGTTGAATACGTTCAGCTCTGCTTTTGTTGAAATTTGCTCATGATACGATCCTTAACCAAATGAAACCTTCTTTTTACTACTCCTCTTAACGTTCACATTCTCATCACCCTCATCTGCTAGTTTATCAGCGATACCCCTACTCTTGCTCTTCCACCCTTTTCTCAATCCGTCCTTGAGCTCGTCCAGCTTCTGCTTCTTGTCTTGTTCCTTCTTCTCTAACTCGACACGCCTAGCTTCTCGGATCTCTTCCATCTGTCTGAACTTTTGCATCTTACTCTCAATTTTCCCGTCGCTCTCGGCACTCACCATGGCCAGAATCGTGCGCATACTCTCG
Source organism: Verruconis gallopava (assembly GCF_000836295.1). Lineage (NCBI taxonomy): Eukaryota > Fungi > Ascomycota > Dothideomycetes > Venturiales > Sympoventuriaceae > Verruconis > Verruconis gallopava. The sequence goes on along the minus strand of NW_015622197.1, from coordinate 72,168 downwards.
GCATCATCCACGAAAACCTTTCCCTTCTTTTTTCCCTTCGGTTTTTGAACGCCTACCGGTGCAACCATATTCAAAGTTGGCAAATTGAGTTGTTTATCGGAATAAGAATGACTTTTTAGGAGTTTATGTTTAGACTTGTTTGCGTCTGCCACTCGACGCTGTGTCATGACTTGGTCAACAACAGTGTTACTCTTTGCAATCTTTGACTTCGCTTTTGACGACGGCTGCTTATGTGCAGGTGTTTCTGATACTTTTCTTGGTAGCGGAAATGCCATAACTGGTTTTGAGGGTCAAGAAATTGTGACAATCAGAGAAAATGAATTTTCAGGGAATGGAGAGAGTAACAAAAAAACGAGTCTACAAGGATCATGCATAAGCGCGCGGCAAGACATTACACTTCAAACCCACGTTTTAGGTTCCTAAGATTGACAGTCGCTCGCCGCTTTTAAGTCAAAACTGAGCAAAGTTTGGACCATCCAAGCTCAAAGTTTGAAATCTCACCTCACTCGAACTTTCTGCACTACGCTATAAGAACAAAATATGGACAGCGACCGACTTTTCCGCTTCCCAAAGCCAGCCTGGCTAAACAGCGGGATGACTCGAAAAGCTGGAGTTTACCTAGCCGGCGCGTTGGTATAGATCCTGTTCTTTTATCTTAGAAGCAAGCCCTCAAATTAAAAATTTTGTGCAAATGCTAACAGCAGAAATAAGTTCTCGATAGGCTTATTCTTACTCATAGATTCCGCTGCCTACTCTAAATCGGCAAAGAATGGCTCCACGTATCATTTCAGCTTCGTTGACTGGATCCCTGGCATCTGTTCCGCGCTGGGTATGCTTATAATAAACTCAATAGATAAGTCGCGCTTGTCTGCGGATAGTTTCTCGTATTCAGGCAATGGAGTCGCGTGGAAAGCAAGGTTCGTGCTGTTTCTCGGGTTCGCACTCCTCGCAGGTGGTTTGGCAGGTTCAGTTACCGTATGCGTGCTCAAATATGTGGTTCCGGGCGCAGTGTTCCCAACACTATGGTTTGGAGTTGCTAATGTGATTTCGAATGGTTTGGTCATGCTCTCGTAGGTTTGCTGGAAGGAGATCTTGAAGAAATTGCACGCTCACGTTTATGGCACAGGTCAGCAGTTCTATGGGTTGCCCAAAACATCGAAGACGAGTACACTTATAGTCTAGCGCTATAGCGGAGTCTAAAAGAGTCTTGAGATGGAAGTATTTTGAAACCTGACGTCTACCAAAATTTTGCACTTTGTGAGCTGCCTACTTTGCCGGTGCGGCGTCGTTGACAATTTTTGTGAATCGAAGGCAATTTTTACCCGTTCAGGGTCATAAACTCGTCATGTTAAATGCAAGCTAGTTACGATTTATATCGAAAGTATTCACTCAATTCGCAAAGACTTTTCAAGCCCAAGAAGTTCCCGTGTTCTCTTTTAATGGCGTAAGGATGAACCTTTTTTATGTATCTATGCACAGCATACGTACATCTTGGACAATGGAAAGCCTTGCTGCATTCTCTTCTCGCCTTTGATTTTACTGCATTATCCTAGACTAGCACCTATCCTCACAAGTGTGCACAAGACCTTTAGCCTCGACTAGAAATCTTCGCTTTCCTTGAAAAACATCGTAAAACTAATGATTGTACTATATATAAGAAGGCCTCCAACAACACTCATCGCCGCTGCCTTCTCGTTAATTAGTGCGCAATGAGCGAATAAGACAGGCAAAGCTGTATGAAATCAGCGCACATTCATCTCGTATATTATAGATACGCAAGAAGCAAGTACAAAGCAACCTAACTGCATTATATGCCAGAAAAAGTACACGTACCTATTCCCATCACAACGAGAAAGCCTGTCAAGAACCTGCCGAAATCCACCATTCCGCTTCCACTAGAGTCCATGAAGTCCTCGTGGCTCGCCGCTCTTCCACATATCCAGTTTGGAAATGGAGCGAGAACGTACGTTGCAACGACAAGAAGGGGAAGATAGTTCTGCCACAGAGCAGATGAAAGGATGACGAGCAAAAAGCCAATTGCTAGCACCTGCGAGACATAAGTCCCAAGACAAAAATATATTTATTTCAATTCGCAAATAAAAAAAACTTACGAAGGACAACACTATTATCGTGCGTATCCCCCCCATCACTTCGGGTGTCCTTTAAAGTTTTGTAGACTGGGGTCAGGAGGCCGAATAGTAAATACCTAACGATAAGATGAAAGGAGGATGACGCGGACCGGCAACAGCAGTGAGTCAAAAAAACGAAGACAATGTAAAATGCGAACTTTGTTGGTAGCCAGAGATGTTCTTGCGGTTCAACGGGATGCGATATGCATAAAGCATATCAAACCAAGTGTTGTGATGCGGAATTCGTTGCATTAGAGGTTGCATTGTAAGCTTGGGCCACCCGCTGGCCTTCTCGCTGACTTCGTACGTCAAAGAAGCCTTGAATCTGAGAATTAAGCCAGTCTCTGTACTGGCGGTAAGAGTCATACTTCTGATTCACCAACTGCTGCTCCGACTTGAAGATATCTCTCTAGTCTCTCTTATATTACGTACGATGTTCAGAAATAACTACGACAACGACGCTATCACATTGTACGTACTTTTCTGCATTTCCTGCTTTGTGTACACTGTAGCTAAGAAAGACATCAGCTCACCGCAAGGACGCATATTTCAGGTTGAGTATGCACAGGAAGCTGTAAAACAAGGCTCCGTTGTCGTTGGAGTAGTCTCAAAAACACATGCCGTGCTCGCTGCTCTCAAGGTTGACACTTGCATACGACCCTATTTGATTTCTGACTAATTCAATTACAGCGCAATGCAGAGGAACTCTCATCTTATCAGAAAAAAATCATCGAGATAGACAGCCACTATGGTATCGCACTTGCTGGCCTTGCCTCAGATGCACGTGTGCTCTCCAACTTCATGAAGCAGCAGTCGCTTGCAAGCCGACTGACCTACTCTCGTCCCATCCCCCTTACTGAGATAACTCAGCGTATTGGCGACCGAGCACAACGCAATACTCAGGAATATGGTAGACGACCGTATGGCGTAGGTCTACTGATTGCCGGCGTGGATGCGAAAGGACCGCATCTGTTCGAATTTCAACCCAGCGGTGTGACCATAGAAATGCTAGCTAGTGCTATTGGCGCGCGAAGCCAAATGGCGAGAACATACTTAGAAAGGCACTTGGATAGTTTCGAAGGAGCTAGCAAAGATGACTTGGTCAAGCATGCTCTCAGAGCTCTGAAAGAGAGTCTAAGCCAAGACAGGGAATTAACCATTGACAACACCAGTGTGGGTGTTGCGGGAGTCGGAGAGGATTTTAAGCTGTACGAAGGAAATTTGTTGGCGCGGTGGCTCGAGTCAACGTTTGAGAATAAGTCAAATTCAGAAATGGATGTTGATGAAGAATAGCCGCTCCGAAGCCATGAGCTGTGTGAGCATATGGACTGCAAGGTGTTCTGGTATAGTATGGGATATAGCTATATAAGCAAGACATAAGATTGAGGTCAATGGATGCCTGCTTCCTGATCTTTTGTCTAACAATATCCAGCACAACTCTTGAGCTTACTAAATAATCTAATAAACCATCGAGCGGTCACCACTATTGAGCAGCTATTTTTGCAGCACCAAACATTAATTATCGTAATGACTTATCTATGTTTCATATACTCGTGATCTAAATGATCATATCAAAAACAAATATAATGTATTATTTGCTGTGTTGCCTTGGTGACTGCTGCATTTACTATCAAAATTGAGGCACCACCATCACCCAGATTCACAAGATCGTAAGGTATTTGAGGTAGCTACATAACAACAGGCCTCTCAGGTTTTTCAACTGCGGTGAACTTGCTTAAATCACACCTACTAAACTGCCTCTTGCATTTCTGATACTCTTTCTCCTTGCGCAATTTCTCATTTTCTGCACCTAGTAGGTACTGCACTGCGATATAAGCACTGAGAGTGGCCTAAGGCACATCACACATGCGTACAGAGTTGTATTTTTCTGGAACTTGGATTGGCTCGCATGGACTGCAGGAATAAGTCTACCTTATGAAGCTGAAATTCGCGCAGCATAACAGCCATCAAGAACTTTAAAGATATATAGAGCAACCATCAAATAATATACTAGTGATCTATCCTATATTTCATATATTCTGAAGCTAGATGATCATATCCACGACAAATATAACATGTAATTTGCGGTGTTGCAGCTGTAACTGGCGCTTCACGTGATTCTTGAGCCTCCTCAACCACCACTGCTGCCTCGCTATTTTGAGTACTTTGAGACTGTTGAATGGGCTGAGTAGCCTGAGCAACATTTAAGCTGATTGTTCTGCTTATCTGTCATCTTTTCAATTGCCTCTTTTTTTTCTGTCGTTCATTGGCAGCCCTTTATCTCTCATTCTCTGCAGCAAGTAGGACCGCACCTTGCATAGATAGCTCACAGCCTTTTATCAGTTGTTGTATTGCCCGATTAGTTGGTGTAGGTGGACTATATAATAGTCTCTTAAGTAGATCTTAGACTGCTCCTATATGCTGGTATAACTGAGTAAGACTATGAGGAGTCTCAGGTATATATTGTTAACTTTCTATAGGTGGAGGCTGAGGTGGGGTGACCGGCCTTGAGATTATTGATAGGATTTGCTCTGGGTTAAAAGGGACAAAGTCCAGTAGTAGTAAATCTGCTGTGGATATTTCTGAGTGAAAATGCCTCTGATTAAGCTGTTTTCAAGCATGCGAGAAACTCAGATTCGTCAATATGGGTAATGCCAAGCCTCATCAGGTTTGCTACCTGATTACCATATACCCTCTTTAAGACTGCAAAACAGCTTACATCAAGAGGCTGTAGCAAGTGTGATGAATATGAAGGCATACATAATATAATGATAGAGTGTTTTTTACAGAAATAATCAAATTCAGGTGTTATATGAGATTCATGCCCATCAAGGATAAGTAGATGGTATGCACCAATAGTGCGTGGTTGTGGATATGGCTCAAATATATCAGTAAGCCACCGAAGACCAAGCTCATTTATTATCCACCCCTTTGGGCTAAGACTGATTACCCAGTCTTGTGGTAATTCGCAGTATTCATACCAATTCTGGATATGAACCTTGCCTTTCAGAATCGCCGTGGGTGGTAGATGTGTTATAAGGTAACATTGAAGTCACATGGGTGATCAGCCTGCTCATTCATGAGCAGTATGAGCAGGTACATGATAAGGAAAAAAGCCCATTGGCTCTACTGGAGTAAGCCAATAATCACTGCAGGAAGTGGTCATGATGATCGTTTATGAGCGGCATGGGCACTTATTTATATTCTCTATAAAAGGACTCCGGTTTTCCTCATTCTTTGAAAACCGTAGTTAAACTGTCTAGTATATCTAGTTTGTTAGTTCTTGAATCTGTTCCTATCTATCGAAGCACACCTATCCTAAGCCATAAAGACTTCTACATTCTTCCTATATACTACTGACGTCCCTTCCTCCATTGCTCTAGGAAGCCCATCCCTTCCGAAGTGGCTTACGTTAGCAAAGTCTTGTCAGATTAGGAAAGGGTTCCTAACACAAGGCTAGGCAATGTTCGCTGATATCCTGTGATATTGGCCAATGCCCCCAAGGTTGGCTCATGTGACTCCAAGACTGATCAGGGAAAATGTAAAGGGGGGGGGGGGGGGGGTTACGATATTTGTTCTTAGCAGAACTTTTTTCCATTCTTCTCCTTTTTTTGCAACGCCTTGCTTTGTATCTAGCATGTATAGCAAGTACACTCGTTATTGAATTGAGCATCTTCGGTTACAACGTTTGCTCTCTCATGTTCAAGTAGTTCTGTGACTCTTGCAGTATAAAAATTAACAAGGTAGGATATATGCCAAAAAGATCGCAAGGATACCAAAAGCCTGAGAAACAGGACGATAAACAAGCTATCTGAACCTAAAAATGTCTCAAATTTTCCGACAGAAAAAAATTCTCATAGTAAATTTTAAATCATAAGCTCTTCATGCGCTGTATGAGCTGATATAGTACTGAAAAGTAGGTTCGATCAGTGATTGGCTCGAATTCGGAATGTCGCGCTTACCGTTATGACTGAGTCTTCCCCACTACCCTCGCTAGCCAAATATACGTAGAGTATTAACGCTTGATCATGACAGAAGCCTTAAACGCATTAATACTAGTGATTGCACTAAGTAAAAGACATACAGGCAATGACTCGGCCACTTAAGCGCCCAACATTGAGGACTTTTCCCCAATCGCGACCGTCGACGAGTACTCTTGCCCACCCTGCATCATCTTTGCCATCTGCGGAGCCAACAGCTCTCATCAAGGTGCTGGGGTGCTGTTGCACACCTTCCTCACCACCAAGTACTTGATTAGGATCGAGTTCGGGATTATGAAGCCCTGTCCAAGTACTTGATATATTCATTGCATCGGTGTATATACTAAGCCTAAGACAGCCGTGCATGTTAGCCTTTATTTCAAGCTTTGCTCCGGTGCTGCCGAGTCCAAAATTGGCGGAACGAGCAGCAAGAGCTAGTTTCGTGAATCGATCAGACACTGTTTTAATCTGCGCTAATGGAGGAAGCTGTATGTGCACATCTGGTTCTCGACAGCGGGGCTCATGCAGTCCCTCTACCAGATGCTGGCTTAGCACTCTAACAGGTATATCCTGTGTAATTACGGTCTCTCTTTGACCCATTGATTCTGTGTTCGTACTCGTGTCGCGGATAATGTTACTAGCATGATTGAAATAGAAATTGCCATCATGTGCAACTGAGTTGATTGCTGTACTGCCAATGGAACATGTGATGATTGTAAGTGAAAGAAGCGGTACGCCATTCTTTTTAGTCAAGCGAATGGAAGTGTAGGACGATGTAAGCGCAGATTTGAGAGCACGGAGGAGTGGTAAGAGCGGCACCTCAAGGTTGATGATATTTTTCGCCGCTGACTGAATCGTGTACGCTTCAAAAAGTGCATCCTGGCGCTGCTGTCAGCGCGACGCCGACATTACCGTCGGTTGCTTACGATTGAAAGGACCCTAAAATATCAGCTTATCAAGACAAAGCATGCAAACAGATGATACATACGCCCACACTTGGGGACCTTGCTCTGGTATAATCGTAACGCGGACTTCCCGCTCACCGAGTCTAATCCATGCAAGTGGTGAGAGAGATGAAAGAGAAGCTGCAAGCTCTAGGCAAAGATATAAGTTGCCTCACGTTGGCTAGAAGCGCACAACATACTCATGAACGTCGCAATATCTTGTATCTGTGATTTGAACCGCATGCTGAGAAGGCTAGTGGGTCGTGCGAAACTCTCAGCCTTGAACTTGAACTTGATTTCCTACTCGGTTTTGGCCGCTCTTAGTCAGCAGCTATGCCCAGTCAGGTGGACTTCGCCAGACGGCCGACACGTGTTAAATTACATAATCCCGCACGTCCCTGTCAATGTCTGTGCGGAAGATCACGGAAACGATGAATGGTGCATAAGTAAGATCGTAAACCTGCTTGGTTCATTGTATGCTGTCTTGACGGATTGATTGTCTGGTCGTTCTCCTGTCCCCTACCCCTGGCTCTCCTCTCTTATCTAGCCAGCGTTTGCTTATGTCACGTGATACTTGGTATGTGCTTAGACTGACAGCCCTGGGCCACACTCGCCGCAGGCGAGTGCCAACCATCAACACGATAATACCATCCATACAATTATTTTAGCAGTATGCTCGTACTGAAATATAGATAGTATGTCAACCACAACAGTTTTCATATTGATTTTCGTACGATAGGAGCCCTGCAGTACGCATGGATGCCCATACAAGCTCTAATTGGCTATGTACAGGCCGATACGCTTGTAAATGACGCCTTTTTTTTTTTTTTTTTTTGCAGATGGCATACCTTTCATACTTGCATAATCATTAATAAGCTCTCTCATTTCAGCCTCGAGCCTACCTTGTGTAATCCGCCGTGCTTGGTGCGAGTATATGACACCCATTGATGATTTGACTGTTGTACGAGATCGCTGTTGACGAGCTTGTTGTGATTGCGCAACTAAGTCATCGTCCTTAGCTCACCAACTGCCTGATCACCAGCAACAGACATACTCAATGCACCAAATAGTGTACGCTTAACATTATCGCTCAGATCCTCATTCTCAAGACAATGATCTATATTCCGCTTAAGTGTACGAATCGTCAATGGTGCCTTAAGCTCTACTGATGATGTTGTACCATCAGTCTTATCTGTAGCCTCGTCCTCAGCCTGACTATTGCTATCAGTAGTATAATCAACCTTAAGCTCAGCAATATCGCGCTGAATATTTGCCTCAAGAATTGCTGCATTTAGCGGATAAAGTCCTGTCTCTCGCCAGCCTTTCTATATCGTACGAGGCTTGAAAGTATGTGCTCGGATTGACTCAATCGCGGCTAGAAATTCGACCTTATTGAATGATGTACAGCCTGTACGCGTTACATGATCAACAGCTTAAGCATACCAGTGCTTATACGGCTGAAAGCAGCCAACGTCCGATGGTTGAAGAAAATACGAGGTACGTGGAGGGAGCCGGTATGCAATTACTTTATGATCCTCGAGGTGCTCAAGGAACTCTTGCGTACAGTGAGAATCGAAGCCATCAAACAGTAAAAGTCGGTATACACCTTGTAGATGCTTTTGGGTCTTTCGTACGAAGTGTTTTGCTCACTCAAGACTGAGCTTGTCATTTGTATAGCCACTGCTGCTATTAGCAACAAGATAGCCATCAGGTAGATCAGTAAAGTAGCGATCAAGTAGGACAGTCCCCTCGATAATTACCATGGGCTCAATCACTCTACCAGTGGCATTGACGCACTCAGTCATTGTGAGGCTCTTACGATTATCTGGCGTAGCCAGAATACGGCGATGAGGCTCAAATGTGACCACCCAATGATCCTTTCCAATTTCAATACGAAAGCCTGCTTCATTGAAGTTCCAGATATCAGCTGCTGCAATGCCATATAGCTCAATAAGCTTGATTAAGCCATTAAACCACTCAAAATAGCCACATTATCATGTGCGACAGCGCGATTGAGCTCAAGGGATCGTTGGCGACGAAGATATAGCTCAGGGTTACGCTTAAGCCAGCGTTTTGCCTATTGTATGGTGGTTAAAGGTGGGCTATCAGCACCCTCATGGCCTTGTTGAAGTAGGTAATTTGCACAAGATACAATCATTGGTAATCGTACAGAAACTCCTAACTGATCAAGCCGAGCAACATAGTTATAAAGCGCTTGATCTTGCACATCTGTGAGCTTATGTGCCAGATGGGCGCTCAGAAAGCTTTGCTCGACCGTTTGAACGTGCGAGGAGGCGCTGATAAGGCACGTTATGCTCACGCGCAAGTTTGCTGAAATTAGGCTTTTCAATATCAGTAATAGAGGTAAGAATCTGCTCAGTCTGTTAATCAATTGAGAGCGCTTATTGAGGCATTGTTGCGGTTGTACGACGCGTAAATGCACAGGTATGCGGTAAAAATTATTGTATTGATGGCATTATCGTGTTGAGGGTCGGCACTCGCCGCAGTCATCAGAGAAGCCTTGGCACGGATACCTAGCGCTCTCTGTTTTCTTTGGATAGATGATTCAGCAAGCTCCCAGCTAACACTGCGAGACAGGGACCTTCTCGTGCATTCCTGCCACAACTCCAAATGAGGGACTCGTAAATGTATTGAAGTAATGAATTATGCCATTCGAAAGTTTGAATCCGGATGCGAAGAAGTTCCTGAGGCACAAAGCTGTTAGCGTGGAGGAGATAGGGCTTCAAAAGGGAACCGACCGCGTAAGTGACTAGTGATTCCTATTCCAAACAATAATGCATGGATGTCTTCCAAATGGCGAGTCTGTTCAAACTGCCTATCATTGATAGCTCTTTTTCTTGTTCGACTCCAAGTAAGCATACCGCATTTTCATTAGGCAATTTGCAGCAAGAATACCGTGGCCCCCGACAATGCCAGCACAATCTGAATGTTCAACTCTTGGAAGATCATTGCAGCGAAAATAGAATGCTAAAAATTTTCGAACAGTTCAATAAGAATCAATATCAGCAAAACTATGAGCATATCCCGGGAATTCGAGAATGGCGGCTCAACCTCACCAGACTGTCACAGGTCTACAATCTGTTCTTAGTCGCCTATCTGGATAAATTATATGTATACGAACCAAGCCACCCAAATCAGGAATTACCTGAAAGACCCTCATTGATATTATCGCCACCAAGAACAACTTTTGCGCAGTACGGCTACCTCGACCAGGAATGTCCACACTCAATCAATCACCTGCTAGTCGACTTCTTCGGGGAGCAAGAGGTTGCTCTAATCGCATGCGACGATGGAGATGTTATAGGTTATTACGTAAACAAGATTCAAGCTGGCATTGACAGACGCCTTGATGCTTACAGTCTCAACACCATTTTTGGTGATGAGATCCACCCTTTTTTCATGCATAACGTACGAATGAGCGCATGGGGGTTGAGTGTACATTCTCAAGCCCGGAAGATCGCAGTAAGTTCTAACACCCACGAAGTCACTGTGATCTCGTTCGGCTTAGTGGAACCTGGGTCTGGAGACTTGTATCATAGCGAGGATCACAAGTTCGTGATGACTGGATACAATAACAATCTACCAACTGTCGCATTCTGCAACACCGAGGATGATCCTCAGGGTCGAATCTTGGTCAGTGGAGAGATCACAGGCCTGATATATCTGCACGAGTTGGGGACACGAGAAAAAAACGAGATTATGCAGATCGGTTTCTGTCTCAAGACAAGTCCTGGCAATCTTCGCTGCGACTGCACCGATCAAAGTGCATATCCGCACTCAATATGGTGTGTGGCGTTCATCGGTAGACACGCTTTCCGCAGGACTGCAGGTTACGCCCCATATAAACAGGGAAAACCAGATTTCGACAAGTACTGGAACGGATCATTAATGAAACATTGCGTCCCGAACTCCAACAGTAAGTGGCTATATATGATATCGTAACGTAAAGGCTTAGTATTCACATCCTTTCAATTTCCTTCAGCAGTTTCTAAGTATTTGCACGGGAATGGATTCTCATTTAGCACAGGTAAATATGAGCTCAAACACGTGCGCGGAAGCTTCGAGACAGAATTTTTGTCAAGCAGCAGCAGCAGCGACAACGATGGCGATGACATCGGTGACGATGGAAGTATTTACGACGATGAAGCACTATCGGATATCTTGTCGACACACTCAACCGACCACTTTCATTCATCTCTCAATACTATGATACATCCATGGCTGATAAACGAGCATTCGTCAAGAACTTCGAGGGAAATTTACCAGTAAGTTAGATACAATAGTGCTCTACTATTGACTGAAGCTCAAATTGCATTACTTTCTTATCTTGATAGCTTGCATACGTCATAGATCATATCCTTTCTATAAACCTCACACTAACTTTGTGCACAATTCACAGGTCGAGTAAAACATTTCACTTTTCTCGATGGCCAAGCTTGAGCCCGACTGAAGAAAGTGATAGAATTTGGGGAAATATTCCCTGCCCACTGCTCATAGCTTCGAAGACTGATATTAATCTTCTGCAACCAGAAGACGACGATGGTTTTGTTAGCCCGATCATCACACTTGAGGAACCATTGAATCAAAAATATGACTTGGGGAACCCTGTAGAAGCACGGCCATCATTTACACAAGCTTCTGTCAACCGGATGAGTCTATTTCACGTTATTGATGAATTGGGTGCACTCATTGTGGGCTCTCCAAATGGAAGGGTCGCCGTGTTTTCACTGCTTCGCACGTACGATTGGGAGGCACGGCCAAATGGGACGTACTTTATGCGACTTGACTGGATTCTCCCTTTTGCATGTCAAGAAGAGGATGGCACGCGACCAGAAAGAAAGCTCTTAGGTCTGGCTGCGAGTCCTTTGCAAGGTCAGTTAGGTCGAGTTCGGATGGAGATCCGAAGACGGTGGAGATTGATGCTATATTACGCTGACCATTCGATTCTGAGCTACGAGATCAGTCTTTCTGATTGAGAGATACGTAATTGACATTTAGCAATTAATTCGACAATGATCGCCTAAAGTGAGGCAGAGACTCTGTCGGAACATGTCCAGTTTAGAGTTAACCATGGTCTATGCTCCAACGGTGATATTGAATGTCTGAAAAGTTATGGCTGAGCGAGGCGTTGAGAATGACTGGCCAGTCTCATGAGAAATAGACTTTCGATTCCAGCAACGTCTGTGATGTTTGCTCTATTCCTAAATGATGGGTCATGATGAAGCCTTACTTAACCCTTTCTCCTTCTTTGGCCTTCGTTGGTGGCCTCATCTGTGCTTGTCTGCAGTGCTTCTGGCTTTGACCCAGCCATCCAGCCAGCAAGGTCGAAGTTCTGCATGGCTGCGGCAGGGTTCGCAGCAGTTCTTCTTTCTTTCTGCATGGCTTCGAACTCTGCTTTTGTCTCTTCATCCATGTTTTCCACCAGGTAAGGCATGCCAAGGAGGAGAGCGAGAGAAAAGAAGGCGATGAGAATCATTGGATTCGAAAGCAAGCTCATGATGGAGACTGCGGAAATAAATTAGCAGAGTTCTATAAGATGGAGCAACGTAAGCACGAACAACCTAGACGTTTTGCATAGTAGTCCTTCACTCCCAAAACATTCACGTAAACGTCTGTGTTTGCTGAGCTTCCCGCAACACTTGCATCGCTTTCTCCACGTATTTCGCCTTTGTTGTCCCATTCGTTGCCTTGAAATGTTTGCCAGCTCTTGATATAGTTCTTTCCATCTACGTCGGTGATGTCGATGCGTAGAGGTTCGAAGACAAACTCTCTGGAGTGTATCTCCAGCAGGTAGCTCCCAAATGGTACACTTCCGAATACGAACTTATTGTTACGATTTAGTACTGTTCGAAGAGAGGCTCCCGCTGCATGTAATGTTGCCGAGGTCGACGATGACAAGGTTGAAGCGGAGAAGGGGAAGGTTGGGTGTGAGATAGAGACAGCTATTTGTGCAGCGAGGGTGATAGGAAGCAAAAGAGTAACGAAAGCTAATGGATAATTTAAGGGAACCATGTTTGATGAAAATGTGCTGTTAAGTGAAGTGGCCGAGAATGCATTTCAGAAGAATGCGTGGCTTGTAGGGGTATTGTAGCATGATTGTGGCGTAGACAAAGAACCAGTTTCATTGCTTCACGGACACCTCACGCAGCTATATTCCTTGAATCTGAGCAGACATATTCGTCTGATCGGATTCACTCTTCAGTTCCCCCCGAAAGCGGATCTACATGTGAATTTTTCTGGAATCGATATAAGTTCGTCTACAAATTTGAAGCACGACCCACCTCTTTGGATACGTTCAGGGTCACATTACCACCTTTTATCCATCTTAGCAACAGTCATTGTCATCTCCAAAAGACTGATACTTTGTTCCTCAATTCAGGATCTATTGTTTCGAAAAGAAGAACATTTTGAGGACTCATGATGGACAGTCGTGTTGATCTGGCTAGACTGAGGGAACAGACCATCAGCCCACATGTTGACGAGGAAGCCGTGACGGTAAACAGAAGAGCTCTTATTGACAAGATTCTTGCAAGATATTCCGGAGCTTGGACAACTTTGAGAGAATTGATACCGAATGCTGCTGATGCATCCGCTAAGAAGGTTACCATTAGGTTTGAGTCCTCGCCATCGACAAAGGTTCCTTTTCCTGGCGGCAATGGTATTGATAATGCTGCATTGTTGAAGCACACCCTGCAGCAACACAGTATTTACAGAATATTGGTTTCGAATGATGGCCAGTCTTTCTCTGACAGTGACTGGATGCGGCTGAAGCGCATCGCTGAAGGAAACCCTGACGAAACGAAGATAGGCGCTTTTGGCGTGGGCTTCTACTCTGTGTTTGCAGATTGTGAAGAGCCTTTAATTCTATCCGGCCGAAAGACCATGGCATTTCTGTGGAAGGGAAACAGCCTATACACGAAAGCCAGTACCATTACAGCCGACTGTGCCGATTCTGAAATCACATTCCTGTTACATTACCGCAACGCGACATCACCTATTCCGGATCTGCTATCTTTATGTAAATTTCTCTGCTTAAGTCTCATTTTTGTTGCTTTGGAGTCAATTGAATTATGTCTTGACAAATGGAATATCATTTCGCTCACAAAAAGAGTGCTCCAGGCGCCAACATATCTATTTCAAAGAATATCAATACCAAGACTAAGGAGGGTTTGATGAAGATCGTAGCAGTTGCACACCAAAATACGCAAATCAACACTAAATGGCTCAACGCGATTGATTGGTCACCTGCCAAACAAGGCCAGATTGCCGAAGAGTTGATTGATATGGTACCATAACTTAGGAGCCTGTTTTCACGTTTTAGACCGAGAAACTCAAGCGCAATCGCAGCGACACAAAAACCGGCGAAGGAATTAGAGATGGAAAAGCACGTGTAAATCGCCGAAAGTGTTACCTCGTCTTCTGAGGCCACGGTCTTTTTGAGGATAAGCACCGTCAATATTCAGACGTACGTTTCAGCATCTTTTGCAGCAGAACTTGAGAGAGCAACGAAGAAACCACCGCCGAAGCATAGTTGCATCGCCATCCTAACATTGCCACACGACAAGGCTTGTGCCTCGATCTCAATTTACTCAGGAGTAACTGCCCACAAAGCGACGGAACTCTTTTCATCTGTGCTACCGAATGAACATGGACGAATTTTCATTGGCTTTCCGACTCCACAGACTACTGGTATTCGTTGTCATATATCAGCGCCGGGCGTCATCCCTGCCGTAGAGCGTGAAAGCATAGACTTGAATGCTCGCTACGTAAAAACGTGGAATATTGAGATGCTGCGCGCGGCGGGTATCGCTTGCCGTATTGCGTATACCAAGGAGATAGAAGAGTTGAAATCTCGACTCAAAATCTCGATGCAATCTGAAAGTCGTGCTACAATTTCCGCAACCGATATCGAATCGGTCGCGCCGCAGGTGACCCACGTATTTAAACAGCTCACAGCAACCGAGTCCACGCCTTCTTCAAGTGTTGGTCAGCTGATTGGGGAGGCATTCTGGGATTGCTCTACGACGGCTTCAGTGGACATATTGTCAACGAAGGGCATTCTGCCTAGTCATCAAGTGCGAGTTGTATCGGAGCCTCTCAGATTTGTTGAGAATGTTCCACTCGTACCCGCATCAATTGTCGCTGACGCTGAAGATTTTATCAGACAACTATTTGAACGTGGAATGGTGTCGGACATGACTGTGAAGGACATTCAGAAGGAATTGGAAAGCAGATCACTGACTGAGATACAGCTGATAGCTTTTTTGAGATGGTGTTCTGGGCAGCTTAATAGCAACCAGTTGGATACCTCAACCATTCGCAGCTTGCTTGAATCGGCTATCGCAACTATTGGAGCTCAAGATAGTGGCAAGGTTGTCGCGCTTTCTCAGATCAAAACGTTCTCAATGGGAGCAAAAATCACTACTAATATGCCCCTTCCGGATCATACTATCTCAATGAAGCTCACTAAGGGCATGAAGCGATGGCAGCTAGAACAGTTTGGATGGGAAGAGCTTCAAATTGTTCCGTGGTCACGTTTCATTATCGACGGGGCAGACCGAAAGCATCTTTCACCCGATCAGTCTATCCTTGTTTCTCCCGTATTCGCGCAACAGTACTTCATCATAATATCAAAGGCCTGGGACTCATTGAACGCAAGTTCGAAGCAAGCACTGATCAATCTTCTTAGATCCCATGCGGTCATGCCGACAAAATTGGGGATGCGCAAACCAGCTGATGCGTATTTTCCATCTGTCAAATTGTTTGATGACCTCGCCACAATAGATTTGCCGACAGGAGTGAAGGAAAAAGTAATGACTGCGCTCGGTGTACGCAAGACGATCGAACTCAATGTCGTCTTTGATCTTTTGATGAGCCAGTCACCTAAGAGTGAACAGAAATGGAGTTTTGCAGATCAAATCCGATACCTAGTCTCAGTGCGCGATGATATACCAAAGGAAGATATTGAAAAGCTTAAAATCGCAACAATTTGCCCAGTAGGAGAAGCTGGTGGCGAGCTTTTGAAACCGGGGCGTTTATGTAAAGTCTCTGAGCTATTTGAGCCAAAGGACATACTCAGAACGCTGACATTGCCTGTTCTATATTGGCCCAGTATTTGGCGTCCTGAAGGTCCTGAGGGGCGTTTCTTGAGTAATTGGGGTCTGAGCACGTATCCGGACGTTCTCATCTTGGTGGGGAAGATACTCGAGGCTGCTTCCAGTATTTCGTGGACTTTCATCACGCAAACAGGTATGGTCGATTTGATATTCGAAAAATTGCGAACACTCCAATTCTTCGCGTGGAAGGGAAACATTTCCCCCTTCTTTATGCTCCAAATAACTGTTACTGGAATGAGAGAGCTTCAGAGATGGATTTTGCGATATTAGCGGCTGATTTGCGACCGCACGCTCTCAAATTTGGCGTCGCACGAGACCCATCTATTCAGCAATGCGCTACTCGACTTACTAATGCACCACCAAAGTCAGTCCGCGAAGCAATAATAGTTTTTGGATATCTTTCTGGCCGTTTAGGTGAAATAAATGCACAGCTAGCAGAAGCGATCGGTAATTCAAAAATTGTACCAATATTCAAACGGCTAGGTGAGAAGCAGACAGTTCGTTACGCTAAACCAAAGGTGGTGTTCTTGGGTGATCCGCAAACTTATGGAGATGTTCTTGATTTTGTTGATTTTGGTCTAGAAGCGAACTCCTTTTTGTTGAAGGTTGGGTCCAAAAGCAAGCCAGGCAGTCTCGAGTTGGCACATATGGTCATCGATAATCCGTCCAAAAATTTGGGTGTACTCGATAAAACAAGATATCTCGATCTGTTGAGGAAGCTTGCTGGTATCCTGACAACGCTTAAATCAGAAAAGGCTCTATGGCGTGATATGACGCACTCTGCCTTTCTGCTCGGCTACACCGAAGAGCTGGACGATTCGCGCAAATCAACAAAGCGTTCCAGGGATGACGATGACTTCGCTGCTGATGATGACATCACTTTCATCCGTAATTACAGCTTGCAGCGACCTGAAAATCTTGTCGTGGTAGATTCCTCCTTTGAGTATGCTATATTTCGAGAGCATCTTTGCTTTGCACCAGAGGACATGGCACTTGAGCAGTTCTACGCCGCTTTAGGAGCACCGATGCTGTCCTCGTTGGTTGAAAATGACGATCGTATTGGCAATATCCCTCCCGATCAAAATCTAGCCCGAAAATTTAGGGGCCTCGTCATTGAGCGAACTCGAATTTTTCTCCATGAGTATTCTGGGGAGTTGCGACTTGAGGCCAAGTGGCTAGAAAAGAGCTTGTCTGTTGTTATGGTCGATCGTATAGAGAGAAGAATTTCTCTGCAAGGCTATGAAATTAGCCCTCACCGCGAAAAGCGAACGGCAGCAATAAGTGACTATGGCAGAAAGGGGGTCACCCTTTTCATCATGCAGACTCCTGATTTCTATGAGGTCAGCACATAAATTGCACGAACACTTCTCGCGCGGCCTCGACACAATGACTCATCGCACTAGAGTCTGTAATGAGCTCTGATCTGCGTAGACTTCGGGCTAAAGGTTACAATGTAGATCGTATTTTGGCCCGCAAGGAGTATGAGAGTCGCATAGCCAGGGAAAAGCAAGCTGTTAAAACAAGAATCCGTGTTGAGGAACAGCAAAAGCCGGAAAAGGAAATGAAAGATTGTCCAAGCAAAGTCAGAATAGCGAATATCCAACAAAAGAGGAGTCCTTCACGTCAAGAGAGGACAGATCGTGTAATGGAGCCTTCGAGGCTCTTATGCCTCATGTGCCAGGCACATTTGGGAGCCCAGAAGACGACTTCCCTGGGGATGCTGTGAAACAAGGCAAGAAAACGACAAGTATACTTTCCGCATTCCAGGATTCAATGCAGGGCTGGGGTCAAAAAATTCGTCGAGGTCGCAAACATGATAATCAAAGTTCGTCTGTATCTGGGGATTTTCATGATGATGGACTTGTATACCATAATGACCTGACTGTTGGCCCTAGTCATCACGTCAATCCCACCGAGAGCGAAAGGAGACTTCTACGCAACCTCTCAATAGCCATACAAGCTTGTCGCGCTCACAGTTCCAGTCGCATCTTCTCTCTCCCAGAACAGTCCACACTTGAGGAAGCAAAAGGAAATCACTCTGACAATAAGCCTGCTCAAGACATTGCGTACGCTTCCACGTCGGCAGGAGGCATCAGTTCTACCTCGTGACCACAGATTCCGGCGTAGATGCATTTTTGGGTTCGGAGTCTTCGAGCATCGACAATTTTTCGTACGTCCTTCTTGATTTGGGCAACATATTCAATCTTCCAGCATTAGCAATGCACATATTCTACGACGATGGCAGCGCCACCATAGCATTTAACTACAATGGAGCCCTATTTTTCAACTACTACTACTTCAAGAGTTTACACGCCAGCACGTTTGAAACAAGCAAGAGCACGAAGATGGATGTGTTGGTATATTGGTGGATCACCATGTACCACGAGTTGGCTCACAACCTGGTTGGAGAACATGGTGCCCAACACAGCTTCTATGCAGAGAGTTTTGCACAAGGCTATTTTGGGCGAGTTATGCAGAAGGCACTTCAGTATATGTAGTCTTGTAGGCTTTTAGCGGAAGATGCTCTTGTAGAGTTTCTGTGACAGAGAAGGGAATCCGTTCGATGAGTCTTAAGTGCTTCAAGGCGTGAATTCTAAGATGCAGAGGTACATTAGCGAAGCGAAGATTGCTTGGTTCAAGCACTTAGCTAGTCTTCAGCAGCATTGTTTTCTGATATATGTCCTCTATGTCATATGAGTTATCATTCCATACGCTCACATATTTTCCTAGTAATCTGCTAGTCCCATGCATCAACTAATTGAAAGCTTGCTTATTGCTGAAATTGTCTAGTAATTTAGTCGAAGTCGCAGATTCAGTCAAAAGCAAGTGCCCAAGGTATAATTACAATAACTTTAAAGAAATAATTGACACAATAATAAAGGACATAAAATAGCGGGTGTCACAGGTTCCCCAACGACACATGATATGCACCATTGTTACCTTAGTAGAACCAAGGTTGGTCAATATCCGCCAAGAAGTCAGATGGATCCCGGCCCACGAAGGGATTAAAGGAAGCGAGGAAGCTGACCTAGCCGCAAAGGAGGTCACCGGGTGGAGAGAAGAAGACTGTGCAAGACGCGACAAAGCAAACCAGCCACCAAAGCTATTCGCTCTTAAGGCCACACTGAAGATATGGACAGGAAAGAGAGCAAACAAGATGTGGCAGACCGAGTAGGCGCAAGAAAGTAAGGGACGGGGTGATATACCGCTATAACCCAACGCTCTCCAAGCACACTCTAAAGCTACAAAGGGGCCTAAGTAAAACAGAGAGCGCGCTTCTAACACAGATGAGGACAGAGAAGATCGGCCTACGCCACATCCTAACCAGCCGAAGAGTACCTGGATATCATGACACGACCTGCGAATGCCGCCAGGGTCCACAAACCATTATGCATGTTCTGCTGCGGTACAAGACGCTCCAGGAGGAAAGGAACCGATTCTCCAAATGGCAACCGGGGAGGAGCAATCTCAGGATAATCCAGAATAAGCGTACTCTAGCAATCAAGGTCATCAATCTTATGGAACTCGCCTTTAGGGCAGATGGTGAACAGAAAGATATGATAAACAATGCGGAGTATTAAGGGGATTTAGGTATACAAGATATATTATAGAGAGCGCATGTAAGGGATTGGTGATAGAAGTGTGAGATAGTTTTATTCAAGAATATCCGCTAGCTCCTGAGAGTCTCTCCTCTGAGCCTCCTTAAATGCATGTGTGCGAAGTAGTCACGTGCGTCTCACCGCCGCACAGGCTGCGTACTTGAACTTGAACTTGATTTCCTAACTCGGTTTTGGCCGCTCTTAGTCAGCAGCTATGCCCGATGTCAATGTCTGTGCGGAAGATCACGGGAACGATGAATGGTGCATAAGTGAGATCGTAAACGTGCTTGGTTCATTCTATGCTGTCTTGACTGATTGATTGTCTGGTTGTTCTCCTGTCCCCTACCCCTGGCTCTCCTCTCTTATCTAACTTAGCCAGCGTTTGCTTATGTCACGTGATACTTAGTATGTGCTTAGACTGACAAAAACGGAGAAGGAAATCAAGTTCAAGTTCAAGCCCTCAGGCATTAAAATCTTTTAATAAGGATATTATCGTATAATTATAAAGTATTAATTAAATAACTATATAAGCTGAAATCTAACGTCTAATACATGTACGAGCAGTATGTTTAAGCGATTCACATAAGCTGCATCGTGATGGAGCACGCGTTTTTGCCCCCGGATCTACCGTACGACCAGTACCTTGCTGTGCTTCAACTTAGATCTGCTCCTCTAGCTGACGTTTGTACACTCTGTTTTGACCCTCATCTACAGTTAAGGTATTGCCAGTTTGAATCCTCGTACGACGCACTGCTCGCTTGCGATTTTGACGTGCGTTTTTAACACGTAATGCGGTTTTCTCAACTTATAGTATAGCCCGTTCATGTACAACAGTCTTAAAGCCTTTCAACAACTATTGAAAGGCAGAATCAGAGGGTGAATAAGTAGTATTCGTACGGCGCCGATGCTACTCTTGAATATACTGTGCTTAACGCTTCACCTCCTTCATCGTACGAGGCGTTTTTGACTCCCATACTGACTCCTTTGTAGGAACAGGGCTGGGTATTCGTATGAACGGATTGAGGGTTGAAAGGACGCGATCTGGGTTGTACGGTACGAGGCCAGTAGCAGCAAATCCACTCCGGATATTCTTCTCAGTAATTGCTTGTACGTGAGCTGGGTAGTATAGCTGTAGGAACTCCTCTTTATCAATATGGTTGATGCCAAGCCTCATCTTACCTTCCACTTGCTTGCTGTACGACGCCTTTAACAGGCTGAAACAGCCTACATCCAATGGCTGAAGGATATGAGAGGAATGGGCAGGCATACAGGCTGTAATAATCTGGTTCTGCCTGCAAAACTCCTCAAATTGAGCTGAATGATGACTCCCGTGCCTATCTAGTATGAGTAAGCGGTATTGGCCTTTCGTATGACTCTGTATATGCTTTTGGAAGTGCTGGATCTACTCAAAGCCGATCTCATCGTCCGTCCACCCTTTCTCACTAATAGAGATTGCCCAATCGGACGGTAGATTGCCCTCTGTATACCAAGTGCCTTGGTGGATCTTTGCCGCGAAGATAATGTGGCCTAGAATTGACCAACCCTGCGAATTAATACCGTGTACGACAGTAACCCCTTCTCGATTACCTGGCTGTTTTGTCTTCGGACGACCCTTCCTCTCAACTCTTGTAACTACTATTGAAGTTGAGATAACCCCCATTTGGAAGCCAGTCTCGTTAAAGTTGTAGATATCCTCCTCAAGTATACTGTATTTCGCGGTCAGGTTTCGTACGAGGCTGAGCCAGCCTTGAATGAGCACTGGATCCTCACATTGCGCGCGCTGGTAATCGTACTTTCAATTATACATCGTACGAAGCGATTCGTGTCAATTAACAAAGTTGGTGACCCAATTCTTGGCAACTGTTTCTGGGGGTGACGCGTCGCGGTTCGCGAGGAGGATATTCGCGATTTCTCGTACGATAGCTGTCCCTAGAGGAAATCCTTGGTCATCGAGATCAAGGATGCGTTGAAGAAGGACCTCTTCCTCAATAGGAGTCAGTTTTTGAGTCGTACGATGTGAATCGTGTCGAGATAGTATACCACGATGTCGTCGAATCAAGGTATCTTTAGGAACATCATACGCACGCGCTGCAGCTCGTAAACTTTGAAATTGACCTTATAAAAATGCCTGAAGAGCTAAAGAAATACGACCCTCTTTTTCTATATTATATAAGGGTTGCATTGTTATGAAAAAAATTAATAAGTACAAGAATATATAATGCGTCTATAGGGTGCCTCAGTAGCTTGGGTGTGGTACTAGCTTGTGAATCACGTTAGGAAATCAAGTTCAAGTTCAAGATCAATCAATGAAGACCAGCTGTCCCAGTTATCCTCCCGTCTTTCTATCAACCATTATTATCAATTTTACTGATATCGGTTGTACTGCTAGTAAAGCTGTGTTGTCTAGGCTCTGAGAGGCAATGCCTCGTATTTTGCCCTCCTCATACCTACAGTCTTCCCCAACGCAACGACCTTGTCTACGCGTTCTCGATCCTGACATGCCCAAGAATCCGCGTCTGTTCCATAAATCTGATGGCTTTGGTGGCTAGCTTGCGCGTGTTCAGGATTACGCGCAGGTTATTCCCTCCTGGATATCGGCCAACTTCCTGTCTTTGGAGGTCTCTTCGGTTCCGGCAGTCCAGCAGGATATGTGCGACGGTCTGCCTCCTACTTCTGCAGTCGCACCTCGCATCCGAGTAACCTGGCAGGCATCGACTAGAGAGGACGTCTCTGACGAATCTTTTCTGTCCTCATCAGGACGAGTATTGCGCTTTCGCGTTTGCTTCATTCCTCATGTAGCCGAAGTACTCTCTTCATTGGCGTGGGAGTGTGCGTGTGGCGCTTCCCTTTGTCTCCGCAGCCCAGCTTGACGCCCTCTGCCTATTCACTACCTTCTTTGTCCAGGTCTTGAGTGTTGTCTTTAGTGCATACAGCTCCGGTGGTGTTTCCGCTTTTGGCCCATTCTGGCCATCCTCTCGCCATCCTGTCGCCTCTTTAGCTGCTATATCCGCCGCCTCGTTTCCTTCTATTCCTTTATGAGCTGGTATCCACCGGATAGTGACTGGTGTCCCTTGGTCTTGCAGTTGTTTGATTCTGTGGATAATCTGCTTAACGTTGTATGCTCCGGACCTCCCTTCTGGTCTCACCAGCGAACATATTGCAGCTTGATTGTCTGTAAAAATGGTTACTTTCTTATGGTCACCTCCTGTTGCGACACTGTCCAAAGCCATGCTCAGTGCTAGGTTAATGCCCTGCAATTCTGCTGCATATACAGTGGATGTTTCGACTGTTCCCACATATGCCTGTCTTGTTTGGTGTTTGCTTGGCCACACCGCTGCGGCTCCGGTATGGCCATCAATGCAGCTTCCGTATGTGTAAATGCGTGTTACCCTGATCAGATACTGCCAAGTCGTGCAGGGAACGCGCTTCATCGTCGCTTGTCTCTCTATATATGCTTGGACCACTGCTCCACGGGGCCACATGAATGCTGGGATCTGTTCCCTGTTGCTGAGGCTTGTCGCGCCTTCCATTTCAACCTGCTCCAGTGTATCCTGCAGCGGGCTGGAATATGTTCCCTTCCGTGCAGGTACTGCTTCTGCATTCGTTCGCCTTGCAATCCTGAGTTCCGGCATATGTTGGCTGCAGAGGATGTGGCCTAAGGCCTCGGCATTGTGTTTCCAAATCTGCTGTTCGATTGGCAGCAGGTGTGTCTCCACATCTAGGGCAGACCTTGATGTGGCTCTGAAAGCTCCGCAGATGGCTCGCGCGCCTCGTGCCTGAATAGACCGGAGGGTGTTAAGCGTCTTTGCGGTGTATGGTTTTCCTTTCATTCCCACATTCAACCATAAGGAGCATGCGTACATCATCTGTGGGACTGCGACTCCCCGGTAGATCTTCCTTGCGTCCTGCAGGCTGATCCCCCATGTAGAGCTGCCTAGTGAGCTCAGCGCGTTGACAGTCGTATTGGCCTTCCTCCTAATCTCCTCTGTGTGCCTTCCAGTGCAGCTTGCTGTCCAGGACGACCCCCAGATACTTGCATGTAGCTTTTGGTGCAATGTCTCCCCAAGGCGTTTGGAGGGGTAGAGCCTTGTCGATCCTTGTGGTGGATCGCATGAAATTTGTGAGCTGGAACTTTTCGGGTGCGAACTTGGAGGCATGGCTCCGAGCCCACCGATCAGCCGCTGTCAGCGCCACCTCCAACTTTTTGCACGTCTCTTCTGTGGTATCTCCCCATGTCAGTATAGCTGCGTCATCTATGAAGCTAGTGGTCGCTGTGTCTTCGCCGTTGTCGCATTCTTCGATGAGATCCGAGTTATAGAGTACATAGAGGATCGGGGGTATTGGTGAGCCTTGGGGTATACCTGTCCCGACTGCATATTCGTCGGATTCATATCCGTCTATTACGATCCGCGTGTTTCTATCACAGAGGAAACTTGCGATCCATGCTACGATCCTCTTATCAACCCTCCTCTTTCTCAGGTTGTGGAGGAGCCTCTTATGGGACACATTATCGACTGCTCCTGACACGTCGAGGAGCAGGAGGCTTGCAACGTGGCCTTGGCCTGTGTTCCATGCCTTGTATATTCTTTGAATTACTGCATGTTCCGTCGAGCGTAGTTTCCTGCCGCCCATGTGCGTTTGTGGGATAACTTGGTATTCCTCCACCAGGTAGCTTAGCCTCCAGGCTATAACAGCATCCATGGTCTTACCTATGGTGTTTAATAATGCGATCGATCGATATGCCTTTCGTACTTTATAGTTGTCTTTACCTGGCTTGCGTAGAAAGACTGAGGTGGATTTGCGGAAGTGTTTTGGGTAGTACCCTAGATTCAAGCTTTGGTTCATGATGCGTGTGAGGTGAGGGGATAGCAGAGTCGACGCTGCCTGTAGTGTTATATTGGGTATACCGTCTGGGCCCGGGGCCTTGAGAGGCGATGCTGCTTTTATCGCATCTAGGACTTTCTCTGTTATCTCTGACATGGTGAAATCGTCCGGGTATTGCGCATCTTGTAGGTCCTCTAGATCTGCTCCTGGTGGTGCGGGGAAGAAGGTTTCTCGGAACAGTTCGGCCTTCTCCCGGGGTTCCGTGGCTGTCCATCTTGTGCCTGGCCTCTATATCGCTGGTGTCACGCTTGGTGCTTGGTTTTCTCTCATCCGTGCCCATTTGGCTAGCTTCCAAAGCGACTCGGTCGAGCTCGCTGCCTTCTCGACCTGGTCACGGTGTTGCCCGTCGTAGCGCTCTTCTGACTAGTCGGGTCTTTTTGTTCCTTGCCGCGCGGTACGCTTCCCAGGCCTCTTTCGTGTGGCGTTGGCTATATCTGCGGTGAAGCCGTTTCGTCTCTGCTATTGCACTGGCGCACTCCTCGTCCCAGCCAGCCTTCGCCTCAGGCGAGTATCGGGTTAGGGGCAGTACTTTTGCTATTGCGGTATTGATCGCTTCAACCACCGCAGTCGTATATATGTCGAGGGCGGCCTTCGTCCTGGGTCGCACCAGCTTTGGCAGTGTCTCTCTGAGTGCTTCCTGAAACTTTTCGGCATCCAGGCGCTTCCAGTTCCTTCGGGGCTTGGGCTCACGTTGGTGGACGCGGATATCGAGAGAGAATGATCTGAGTCGTGATCCATGTCTCTATTAACCTCGCTCCTGATCAGCCTGTCCGTTAGCCCCGGCGTCATCCAGCATAGGTCGATGGTTGACTTTCCCAGGCCCTCCTCGTATGTGATAGGGCCTGGCTTGAGTGTGTTTGACATGTTAAAGCCTTCCATAAGTTCTATCAGAGTCTCTGCTTCCCTATCCTCTTATCTAACCCTCGGTCCTCCCCACTCTCGGTGATGTAGGTTGAAGTCGCCGAGTGCCATTTGTTCTTCTGATTCCTGGCTGGCTAGCGCTGCTTGGAGCGTAGGTAGTGCACTTATGCGGCCCTCTGAGGCTTGGGTCGGGTTGTAGATATTATGTATACTAAGCTGTCTTAGTTGTTGATCGTTACTGCCGACCTTAATTTTCAGGGTGCACATATCCCTGGTATGTTGCTCGAACTGCCATATCGTGGGGTCGAGCCACTTGTTGATGTAGAAGCATAGCCTGACCATCCCTTCCTCCTCGCTTCCTGTTAGGTAGCACAGGTGAAAGATATTCTTAGCCGGGTGGTCTGTTGTTGACATAAAGGGGTTCTTCC
The DNA here is from genome assembly GCF_000836295.1 of Verruconis gallopava. Taxonomy (NCBI): domain Eukaryota; kingdom Fungi; phylum Ascomycota; class Dothideomycetes; order Venturiales; family Sympoventuriaceae; genus Verruconis; species Verruconis gallopava. The sequence goes on along the minus strand of NW_015622197.1, from coordinate 46,206 downwards.
ATGGTTCTTGAATTACTAGTATGTCATACTACGCCACCCTTGGGTCTCGTAGCAAGGTCGCCATGACTGTCCTTCGATTTGCGTACGATGTACTGCAGTATGTTCAGTTGTTGTTGTTGTTCTGTCATAGATCAGCGCCGGTGTCGATATCCATTTGCATGCCACTACGCCTTAGTGTATTGGTCTCAAGTGCCTCCAGCGCTCTCCTGGAGGGTATCACTGCTCTTTGCGGCCGTTGGCTCGAAGTAGGAGGTTCGTTCTCCTTGTCCCCTGCTGGGCTGCTCTCTTCCGTCCTCTTCCTGGTGGAGAGCCTGATCGGTTCGCTCTTGATTTCAACTGCTGGGTCAGGTCTCTCGCTGACCTCGATCTCCTGAGTGGTTCTCGTGCTGGTCCCTGCTGGCTTAATTCGGCGCCCGATGCCGTCGTGGGATGGTACCGCGGCCTGGTCACATACGCTGCCTTGGCTCTGGCTAGCTCTTCCTTCCTATTTGGGCATTGCTGGCTCCATGCCTCGTGCGATCCATGGCAGACCGCGCACTTTCTCGTCACGTCCCGGTCCGCCTTCGTTGGACAATCCATAGAACTATGTTCCAGCGCGCAGTAGCCACATGTCTTTGCTGCCTTGCATTGGGTTCCCATGTGGCCACATTTTTGGCACTGGAAGCACTGCTTCAGGCGGCAATGTCTCTCCTATCGCTCGCTCTGGCACATCTCCCCTTGCCATACCAGACCCTCGTCGATGATCTTGTTTGCGTCTTCTGGTTTTATGAACTCGATGATGATGGAGGACATCGCCTTATTTGGCGGTTTTCTGGTTAGCCAGCCTATGTACTTGATGTCTGCTGTCTGGAGGGATGCTCTGTTGTCTTGTAGAATAGTATCCCTGACTTCCTCGAATTTCTCGGTGTCCGTCGTGCTTGTGCTTATGCCATGTACGACGACCCTGTACGTAGGGTTTCGCATCGACGTTCCGCTTCCAAGTCGGGGGACCCAGTCTTCCGTGAATTGGCGAAGCATCTACATGTCGTGGTTGTTTGTAGTCCTGATGCTGAGGTCTCCGCTCTTGAGCTGGTTGGCCGACATGATCGTGACCTTAGTTACATGCTCATTCTCACTTTGGGCGATAGGTCTGTCAACGTGGGCTTTCATGTTGCGTGGGTTCATGGCGCGGAGGTTTTGGATCGTCTGGGGGTTCTTTATGTTCACGATAATCTCACGCTGAATTGGAGCAGGAGGTATCTTAACATTTTGTGTGCTGTATGTACTTGCTGCCAGCGCGCCACGTGTAGCAGCGGCGGCATAGCTGACTGGTATGCCCCCTTGATGCTGTGTTCCTTTGTTCTTTATGTCTCTTGCCATCCCCACGACCGTTTTGCCTACTTCTGCTGCCTCCTTCGCTGCCACGGTTGCCTCTTCGCCTACCGTGACACCCCTTTGCACGTTCGCCGTCAAACTCTTGAGTTCTTCCTTGATGTTGGCTATCTCTTTCGCCGTCCCGTTCGTATTCTGGGTCAGTTCAGTGTGCATGATGCTCATCTTGTCGTAGACTGTTGTCCGGTCAGGGGCTCTCTGGACTTTAGTTACCATAGATAGCGCTGCCATGATTATTGTCCTCATCTTTTCCCAGGTTACTTGTTGCTCTTTTTCGCGATCGAGATGGACCAGTACATTCCGAAAGTGCTCCAGAAGACGTGTAGCGTGCTCTTGGAGTGGTATTGGCCATATCGCTTGTTCGGGCCAGGGGATCGACATCTTCGCGTTCTACGCGCGTTGGGCGTCGCGCTGCGGTTGCTGACGATCTCAGTTCCTCACAGGTAATGTGTATGCACAATAGGACAATTCAATTTCAAAAATCAGAGTTCTCGCTGTTGTGGTGTTTTTTTATGTTAAAAGAACTGATAAAACGATACATCTGTTGGTAAATCAGCAAGCACATAACTCAACTGACATATCCGTTGTACATAGATTTGCACCTCACAACCCCTGATTTTACTTGATGGCGCAGCTCCACGCCCAAAAGCGAACATTACTACTTGTAGTTATCCCTGGAGTCACATCTCCTACTTTTGGCTTAGTGCAGATTGTGACTGGTACGGGAGCGCTAGCGTGAGCCTCTTGCTACGTACACTCTGGCCGAAATGCGAGTCCGAAAGTCTTAACACTTCCCTAAAGCCATACTTAATCTCCCTCTTCTTGTTTTCCTTCAACCGCGATCAAGAACCTTTTTCAATCTCATGAGAAGATCTTTGCGATACTATCTTCAGCATGAATATCTTCAGGCTTCTCGGTACGCACCATAACTTTTTATAAACCCGCATCAAGCTGTTCCAGTATGAGAGACAATTGGGACTAATGGCCTGGTGTACAGCGGACTTGTCCCATTTGGTCAGCATTTTTGTGCTGCTGCACAAAATGCGGAGCTCGAGTGTAAGTACTATGCTCCCTTGGTATCGGTGCCGTCCAGCTAATCGTGGTGGTGATTTGCGCAGAGCGCCTCGGGTATATCTTTCAAGACACAATTTCTGTATCTCCTCGTCTACATCACGCGCTACCTCGATCTGTTATGGACTTTCTACCGCCCATCTTCGCTGTACAATACGATCTTCAAGATTATCTTTCTTGCCTCCTCCGCATACACCGTGTACCTGATGCTCAACGACTACAAGCCGACGCACGACCCTAACAACGATACTTTCAAAGTGCAGTACCTGCTCGGCTTCAGCGCTGTCATGGCGATCCTCTTTCCATACAAATACACAATAACCGAGATTCTGTGGGCGTTCTCAATCTGGCTCGAGAGTGTCGCCATATTGCCACAGCTTTTCATGCTTCAGCGGACAGGGGAGGCCGAGACAATCACGACACATTATCTTTTCGCCCTGGGCATTTACAGGGCGCTGTATATCCCGAACTGGTTATATCGATACTTCATTGAAGTGCCTCCATTTTTTGACCCCATCGCAGTCGTTGCAGGTGTAATTCAGAGTGTACTCTACTCAGACTTTTTTTATATCTATTATACCAAGTGCGTCTAGTTGCCGTGTGCAGAATCTTTTCTGGAAATGGTTGTACTGATGAGAGAACAGGGTGCTTCAAGGGAAGAAGTTCAACTTACCTGTTTAGAGAGCTGCTCTGCGACCACGAACGTCTTATGTCCACACGTAAACGGAATGGAACCTGGTTGCCTGGAATTCTTTGGTCTTGTATTAAAATTGCGCGCAGATATTTTACTAGACCTATTTGGTCTGTCAGGCGCAGCGTCAAAGGATCAAAGAACGTAGAATAACACTGGAGTTATTGGAGCGCAGAGAAAAGGTAACATGCTATTTGAAGCAATCCGAGAGAGCGCAATTGCTCGTGTATGATATTTACAAGGAAACACTGAAGAAGAGGATTTGAAATGGGTGTTTTGACATGGCAAAGCTAACAAGCTGTTGAATGAATACGTCGCTTATCATACCAGGCATTGCTCGGAGTGTGAATTTCCTGTCCCATTCTTTATGAACGGCAGGTCGAGAGCGGACGAAATGGGAAAAGTTGTGAAGAACTACACGTGCGAAAGAGCATAAGCAGGTCACAAGACACTACAATTATGTTTGCTAACGACCATTTGAAATTACGCTAGGCACGAAAGTAGCAAACCCGAGTAAGAGGCCCGTTGTGGAACGTCCAGTACAGACTGGATCGGCAACTCAAGCCTTCTTCGGCACGCAGCGTCTTTACTCAGGAGACGCTGCTCAAACAAGCCTTGAATGGGGTACAACTCCTTGCCACACTCTTCGACGACCGTCAAGCGGCGGGGTCGTCTAGTGAGATGAGTTGCCCAAATATCAATACAACTCAGTGTACCTTGCGTCTCCGACAAGGCAGAGCATGTTGTTTGCTGTGTTGGCTGTGGTAGCCTCACCGTTGTCTCGTTGCCGTCGCGCATGTCCATTCGCAGTGTCTAAGCGCAAGGCCCAGACTCATACAAACGACCTTGACGCCCTCATGATTGTCGGCCAGGGCGAGGCTGCGCGCGTGCCCTACGACGGAATGCTAGCTGGCTCCGAATCGCGCAGAGAGGTAGATGCCGATGACGCATATGACGCCCCTCTTATTGGCGCAGAGCAGGGCGCGCATTGCTATCCTCATCAGCTTGATCGGGCGTTCCATGTTGATTCGCATCGTCGCTTAGGATTCTTGGCTGTGGTCCTGCCCACACTCTTCCTAGAAGTGCCTCCATGCCGGCTCGAACACATCTGCTACTGAAGTTTAGACGCCCGGCACGTCGCCTCATGTGTCCAAAGACATGCGACTAACTGTCTGAACGAGCCCCAGTCCTTCGCGTTGCACTCACTGAGCAAAACGTCGCTGTCGTCGCCGAACGTGATGGACACAAACACGTGGCCCTCCTGAGTTGGCGTTGTGTCGCCTATAAGAAATCTCGGCCTTTTCATGTGGCACGCTTTCAAGAAAGCCAAGCAAATATCGCTTCCGCCGCCAGTGACGATGACGATCGTATTTGACGGGAAAGTCGCTAACGGGTCCGTCTCTTGGTGTCATCTACAAGGGGCAACTCAGGAGGACAGCGGCAATCTTTTTACTTTTCGATGGTTTATCCCTATTACTTTCTCTTCCCTGCTTCTTAACGCAGTAATGTATTGTTAATTCGATTGTACGGGCGGGCCTTCTCTTCAGATATTTCGCAGCCAACTTTATAATAGCGTGGTGAGCATTTGTGCGGCTCAAGGGCTTACGTCTTGTAGCCTGTTCTGGTGAAAATTGCTTGGTTAGGAGCGGCTTCGCAGATCAGCTGCTGGCTACACTTTTTGTCGGGGACCATACTTCTTTTTCTAGAACTGAATTTAAAATGGTTGCACCATCGCTGCTTGCAGCTCTGTGATATTGGTTTTTATATTTCTCGACTACTGAGTTAGCGAATATACGAATGGTTTGGCCTCGAAAGCCAGCACTCTTTAATTTTTCTCGTTTCTTATTTTTTTTTAATAAAAGGGGTGTTCAAGTGAGTATCGTAGGTTCCTGACTGTGGCGCAGCACGCACGATACGTTCTTGCGCATGTGCGTATCTTATTGCGAAATAGCCATTGGATCTTTTCAAAGGGGGGGGAGAGGGGAATTGTTGTACATGTTGCTTCCTTGATAAACAAATGCTCATTGCTCTGTCCAAGATCTTTTTGAACCCTCGAAAAGACACCTTTCCTGACCAAGCGGTGAAGAGCCCAAGTTAGGCTTACTTGGCGACTGGCCGTATTCCACGACAAGACACAAAACATATTGACGTGTAATGTATCGTGGAAAATCGGTGGAAATTGCACACAAATGCGTTCGATTTAATTTTGTTCTTTAAAAAAAGATCAATTGGGCAAACGAGCAGCTTATGTGCCTCTAACCTTCCTGTACGAACTAGGCTTCCATCTCCTGCCAATAAACTTGCCCGCATAGACGGGCACTAAGGCAATAGCCAAGGTCAAGGCCAGGCGCCACATAAAGCCACCAGACACAACAAAACTCAGATCGATATAGTCACCAAGAAAAGGGATGCTTCCAAAGAATGTCAGGGCAGTGCCGACGATGCTTACAATCATGACAGGATGCCATGTTGTGATCTCCACTGCCACCATGCAAAGCTCGTTGATCACAAGAACGGTGTAAGAGACAGTCACCATTCTTTTAAAAATCTTGTCGTCTTCCTCATCTACGGGCGACTCGGTCGTGGTGGCGCTTCGGCCCACGCCCACAAGCAGCTGCGAGAGGCCCTGGATGACGCACCCCTGATAAATGGATATGGCGACCCAGGCGAAGAAGGTTTTGTATGAAAGAGAACGGCCGGTCTTGAGTTCTTTGTACAGCTCGGGATACAGTGCTGCCAGAGATTCAGAGACGTCTCTGTCAAGGACAAGCGAGAAGACAGGAAAGAGCGTGTAGATTGTTGCGTAACCAACCAGCAGCCAGTCCTGCGAGAGCGCGTTTACGTGAGCATTTGGGAATGTGGTTTGCGTGAAAAGCGAAGTGAAAACTTACACGATACAAAGCATTTGGCTCGAATTGGCTGGCTATGCTGAACACGGTTTGGCACACACTGATAATCAGACCACGATGTATGACGAATTGCGCGAGCTTGGCTGATCGCTTGTAGCTGTTTCTCCCATGCCATACTAGCAGCTTGGTCAAATAGTGGAACTGATGAATGGAGAAATCTGCAGCCAAAGAAGCCTGCCGTCCCTCCTTCCCAACGATGCCCACGCCGACATCCGCAGCTTGGATCATAGACACATCGTTTCCGCCATCCCCAATGCAGGCAACACGCTTCTTCGTGTGCGCCCTGATCAGCTTGGCGATGTCTGCCTTCTGGGTGGGCGAGCAGCGGCACGCTACTACGGCGGGAAGCTGAACGGCGATGGATACGAAGTCGTTACGGAGATAGGTGAGCATGATGTTAAGCGACTCGCCATCGATGAGTAGGCAGGCGTCAGGCTTGCTGCGCAGCGCAGTGAGCTCATCGTACGCGAGATCCTTGCGATTCAATTTGGTGATGGTGTGGATGTACTGGCCTCGTGCAACGAGTTTAGAGCTGATAGCGACGCACCGCGCAGTCTCGACCTTGTCGCCAGTTAGCATCCATATTTTGATGCCGGCGTTGCGGAGACGCTCGAGAGACGGCTTGACATCTTGCTGTAATTTGTCCTCAACACCGGTCACGCCAAGCAGCTCAAGGTTTCGCTCCAGATGATTTCTGATTACGTCGGACATGGCGCTATCGCGTCCTTGCAAGGCCATCGCCGCCTGCGAAAATTGGAGCGAGAAGTCTTGATATTGAGATGCAGATAACTTTTTGCGTCCGACGACGAGAGTTCTCAGGCCCTCTCGCGCCATATTCACTGTCTCTTCATCGAGCCAATCGTTCGCAGAGACAATGGACGTCATGACGGTGTCAGCGCCCTTCTGGTAAAACCAGATTTCACTGTCCATGCACGTCTCGGGGACCGCGCTGGCCGCGCTACTCAAAAACTGCACAATTATGCCCATACGCTTGCTCTCGGACGTAAATGGGAAGGTGTTGAGGATGCGAACCCGTACCACGGCTTTGGCGCTCTTATGAGACTCGAGCACCATCCCGTTTCGGTCGCGGTGCACAAGTCGTAGGCCGACATTCTCTGTCCAGCGCACTATGGCGATCTCGTCTGGCGATGACGCTTGGTACGATGTTCTAACTTGACCACCCACTTCTTCTTTTGTCGGAGTGACGTTGTGACAAAGAGCTAGTGCCATGACAAGATCCCTGACCCGCGACCCAATTTCACGTCGCGTCCTCGTAGTTGATGTGGCGGGGACATTGAATGGGGTCGATGGTGTGACCAGAACACCTTCTTCCGCAGGCGCGAACGCCTGACTGACATACGACGTGATCTCGTCCATTGCATCGTTAGCATATGAGACGGTGCCAACGTGCACTTTCTTCAGCTCCATCTCATTTTGCGTTAGCGTTCCGGTTTTATCGCTGAGCAGGTACTCGATGCGACCTAGATCCTCCGGAATCGTGCTTGTCCTGACAATAGTGCCGGGAATGCCCTTGTCGTGTTCGATGAACCAAGCGTAGACCGTCTTTCCCATGTCGAGGTTGACGCGGAGACTAATGGGAACGACCGTGGAGAAAAGGATGAGGAACCGCATTACAGATATGTACCACTTTCTTTCCTCCTGCCCCTCAATCCGGCCGATGAGCACAAGCACGCCAGATAGAGTGAGCGTGAGGGCGCACAGGATTTTGGTTAGAGTGTTGAGCTCCAGGTCCAGGAGACCGGTCTTGGACCTTGATGCCGAAGTGGACAAAGCTTGTCTCGTCTGCGACCCAGTATAGACCACGACAGCATATATGGTTGAGCTGGAGGCCAGAACGGTGTTTGCCCAAGCGGTGTTGTCTAGGCTCAAGGCTGCACGTTGCGGCATGCGTTGTCCTTCGGAAGGTTCGAAGCCAACGTCTTCGTCATCTAACTCCAGCATTCCAACGAACTCGTTGACCTTCTTGTCTGGCTTCGCGGCCGTGACCTTGAGATTGATCAGCTTAGATAATTGAAGATGTTGGGAGAGCGGAGACGGTAGGCGCAGCTTCCAGTCAGTCTCGCCGTCCAGCTGATCAGTTCGAATAAAAGTTTCCCCAGCGTAGTCCTTGCGAGTTCGTTCTTCGTCACCTAGGGGGCTCATGGCGGCGACTCTTTGTCCTTCCATGTGAATCAGCTGTTCTTGCTGCTCTGACGCTCCGGCGAGCTCTTGAGCATCAATACTTCCACTCTGGTCCGTAGAGATGCCTTGTAGAATGACCACATCCGCTGGTACACGTTGATTTTTGCTCAATTTGAGCACGTCTCCTACCTTCAGGTCCTTCGATGCCTTAATGCTGTATTGAAGATCCACCTGCTCATTCCTAGCCTCTAACCCATTTGCGGTTGTTTTGCTCTTCCTCTTGCTTTTGTCTAGACTTTGACGGCTTTGAAATTGCACCACGGTGTAAGGCTCAGCGTTGGCTTCAGCATCCCGCTTCCGTCGCGCAATGTCATCAATTGCCTCTTTCCCGAGCGTCACAATCAAAACGAAAACAAGCGGGGCAATGTATGTGCTCAAATAGCCGATCCGTAGCGCCGGAATCACCTGGGACAATGCGACAAGCAGGAAGTACAAGTTGAGAAAGAACTTGAATTCGTTGTACAGCGTACGGGGAACAAAAGACCAGGGAGTGTATTTTGCGTTGGAGACGGCGTTAAGTGGGTATCGGGTCGGCTGCCGTTGCCCGACGAGGACGATGCGATTCGAGGACGGGTCGTGCTCATCTTCCGGTTCATCGTCCGTAAGGGCTTCTCCCAGCGGCAAGCCCGAGGGCGAATTGAAGCTAAGAGCCCTCCAAGTAGAGCATATCCTGGCAAGGGTCGATCCAGACGGCTTCCTTTGCCGCCGCGACGTATGAGCATCAAGAAGCAGAGGTGCACTGTCAAATGCACTGTCGTCGCTGGCTGCAGAGTCGCGATTGTGTTTGTGGTGCTCTGACCCATCCTCCGGCGGTTCTCCGACTTCATTGTCGTCGTGGACCCGGATCCTGTGCTGCTGCCTACCAGGTCTCAGGTTGCGCAGTGGTATACGCTTCCCAAAGTCGCTCATATTGTAGCTGCGACTTCGTGAGTGTTCATTGGATGAAGGACCCGCGAGATGCCAGTCAGCCTGGGGATCCAGCTCGTGCAGATTTATATTGAGGTCGCTCTCGCTATCACTATCGGGAAAGTCAGGCGCATTAACCTGGTCATACTGATGAGACGCAGACATGGTGCATCAGTTACGACGCCGGAGTGGATGATAGGGCTAGGTGTGCGGCGCTAGGCAGCGCTGTTGTTAGCTAATTCATGGGTGATATTCGAATTAGGCAGAAAGCTAGAGCTGGATAGAGTGAAAGGGTATGAACGACAGCATCTCGTATATGTGTGTCCAGCTCTTTTTGTCTGCATAATATGCTTACCGCAAGGTCTAATGCAAGCAAGGCTGGAGGGCTAGCTGAAGACGAGCATGGTATTTTGAAGACTAGAATATTGATAAATCCAAGTCAGAAGTCTTTGTCTTGATGTTAGCTGTTTTGTGTCGTAATTCTAAAGTCAAGCTGTCTCTCAAGTCTGTCGCATCTGGTCTGGCAACGCGAGTACTTAATCCGCAGATGAGGCCACGCAACGTTGGCATGTCCGTTTCTGGTTCTGGTCCGAATGCCCAACTCGTTAGCTTCGCGTGCACAACGTTGCGCCATCACGACTCAGCGCAGAATTTGATAAGAAATTTGACAACACTTAAGATTGACCTGCTGGAGTTTGATGAACTTAAGTACAGACCTCGATTTACACTCGCATATTCACGCCGCCCTTCATACTTATTATAGCTACAGATTAACGCATTTACCTACGTGCGAACAAAGTAAACGTTTCGAGATTCTCCATAGCATGGACAGCATCTTCCTGCACTAATACCGATACAACATCCCCTAGCATACTTGTACGTGGCCTGGGCCCTCTTCATCTCAAATGCACCTGACACATACTCTCCATGCAGACGCCTAGCGTCATCTCGATCGTTGCTGACAGCTCACACTGCAAGCATCACTGTCCCGCCTTGAAGACGTACTTGATCGCTGCAATGACAAGTGAAGATGATACACTGAACTTCTCCTACGCCTTTGGCGACGCGCCGTCGTGGAATCCTGCCCTTCGCCCAGATCTCGAAAGCCCCCAAAAATCCGCCATCGATTACCCCCAGGTCGACCATCCAGTGGATGCACACGAGAAAGAAGATGATGAGCTTGTAAACGCAGGTCCGACTCAGGGGATGCACTCACTGCCATCTCAAGCTCAACTTAAGGGCGACCCCTCCCCATCTTATGACGACTTTAACCAGCACGGCCAGATGGAACCGTCGCCAGTGGAGCCCATTCAAGCCAATGCAGCGGCAGAGGAAACACATAACACCGGGAGTGCTGACTCCACAGAAGTTGCCGATGGATCTTGGGATGATGCTACAGCTGACACTCTCATTAATGGTATCAGGCTGGAGCCTATCCATGCCATTGCCGGCAAGCATGCTCCCAAATCTGAGCACGAAATTGCGGATCAGCCTGCTACATTGCAGCAACACACGTATGAGCTTAAGAACGACCCATCCGGCATCATGGAGGCTTTGCCAGACAGTTCAAAGGAAAATGTGATGGCGGAAGAGACTTTGACAGAAGAGGTTTGGGGCGGGTCGGAGGAGTGGCAGATCGAAACGCAGAGGGATTTGCAACCTATCGGACCATCTGCAATCGAGCACACGTTCAATTTCGATGCCGAAGACATTCAGATCACACAACTCGAAGCCAAGGGGCGGAAGCAGCAGGCAGCCTCTGCGGACGTATTCTGCACCCAAGAGAATACTTTACCCTTGCGAGAAGCATACTCTTCCGCCAGTATCGGCCATGCTGTGGCGGTGGCGGCCAATTCACGGCAGGATGGGCTCAAGGCTGAGTTTGAGACAACCACGGTTCCACATACTACGAAAGAATCCAGCGAAGACGAGTGTGTTGTGACCGGTGACGAAGCAAAAGCTTTTGACCTCGAAACTAAAGAAAAGCTCATCACAGATATGCCATCAGTGACAGCAAAATCAGAGGCTAAGGCCATGACAGATGATGACGTCGCCGATCCCTGGGCAGACGTGGCTGAGGACAACGATTTTTTAATAGAAGATCCCGTGGCTGCTTTCAACTTTGATGTCAATGATGGCGAGAGTTTTCTTGACGATGGTGTCACAGAACGCGCACCCATAGCTCCTATAAAGAATCGCCATGTGCGAGCCTCTTCTGTGTCGAAATACACGCCTGCCAACGTTCCTCAGTCCGGCCTACCGCCTCCATCAAGGACCACGTCCTATCGTCCAGATGCTCCAAGTCTTGTCGATTTGTCAAAATCACAGCAAGAGTCCGTTTCAATTCCTCGTGTTTCAACGTCGTCGCCATACACATCAGCTTACCAGGGGCCAAGAACACAAGGGCCACCAGTAGCTGCGGCTGAGAGTTTTGCAGACAAGGCAAAGGGTGGCTATCATTCACCTTATGATCTTCCAGATGACTTGACCATAAGACGCAAACGCCCTGTTGTTCACCACACACAATCCTCTACGCAACCGGTCCTACACAATGCTCCTCCTACGAAGCTAAGCGGAATGCTGAGTATGCCGTTCAGAGGACCGCCAAAACAGCACTCGGCAATGGGCCCGTCATTGTACACTGACTCTCCCATTCCAGCGCGGGGCCAGTTCAGAGCGGCGTCTGCAGCTCAGCCCACCAGATCTGTGAGCCACAATGAAGATTTTTCCGCCGATCTACAAGTAGCCCAACGAGCACTACCCCAGGTTACTCCATCCAAGGCATACAGCCAACTGCCCGGGGTCCAAATGGTCCCGCCGCTATTAGGCCCGCCTGCGACTTTTAGAGCTTCGCCAGCCTCGTATTCACCCCTACAGTCATCGTTAGAACGGCCGTTGCCAGTCGACCAGTTTACACATGGCCAGTTGCAACCGGCGGAAAAGATTCCACTTTATACCGAAAATTCCCAGCCACTACCACGAGCAACGACTGTGGCCCCTCCAGCTAGCTCTAGATATTCTCCGGCAGCTCCTCCTGTCTCAAAGTCAAGCTATTATCCGGCGGCGCCGCCAACCCCCGCTGGCGCCTGCGGATCTCACTACTCGCCTGCTTCTGGAGGGAGGCACGATCTAAACGCGACGCCTCGTGAATCAAGTGACGCCCCTCTCGTTCTGCCTCGAGCGCAGGCTCCGTTTTATGCCCCGCGCAATTCAAGTCCTCTTGCGTATCACTCGCGACCATTGCAAGACCAATTCATTGTTGCATCACCACAGAGCGATGCACAGTCATCTGCAGCAGGCAAGTCTAATTTGAGCAGAATGGGAAGCATCGTATCAATGTCAGCGCTCGAGACAGTGGACGAGAACGTAGAACCAACTCGAAGTACTCGAAATCAACCTGACGCCTCACGGCACACACCTCGGCCGAGCAGCCACAACAGCACCCCGCCGCCGAGAAGTCAATCATCTTCCATTCTCAGCTCACCCAGGAAACGAGCACAATATATACCGGCTAACTATCAGCCACTGACGGTATCATCGGATCAGCCAATTATGCAACCAAAGCGGCCTCAGACGTCGTCCCCAACTGCCCCCATGAAATTATCGAATCTTCGAGGTGTAAATCTGGATCGCCCGGCTTTCTCTACGCCCTCAGGGAGCTTGATACATGCCTCGCTTGCCAATCCACTCAATCGCATGCAGTCTTCGCTAGGAGGTCCATCATACCACGAGATGAACAACCTGATGCAGCCTAGTGACGACTGTGCACATGATCCGCTCCAAAGGTGGAAGGGTGCCCCAATATTTCACTGGGGCAATGGAAATTCGATTGTATCTACTTTCCCCAGATATGCACCAATGTATGATACTGGATCCTCGGGGCTGGTGGTGAAGCCTACACCCGGCGAGATCAAAATCGGCATCGTCAACACCGTTTGTCCGCAGTCTGATATTTTCTTGAAATTTCCCGGTCCGTTGAAGAAGGGGAAGAAGAAGGAACTTGTCGCTTGGCTTAAAGCTAGTATAAACCAAATTGAGGCCGAGCACAAGATGGCGAGCATGAACGGCGAGCTTACGACGGCTATGCACAAGCGAAGTGAAGAGCGCATTTTACTGTGGCGCATCATGAATTTGCTTGTCGAGCATGATGGTACCTTGGAGGGAACCCCGGCCGTGGAGGCTGCTGTCCGAGCCCTCCTTACTCCGTCTCTTCATGATACTGTTCCAGCAGCCGATGACTTGGATGCTTGTCGTACAAATATGCAACCGGAGGCATTCGATCCCCAGGCTGTCAAGACGATGCGGTTACATCTTTATGCCGGCGAGCGTGAGAAAGCTGTCTGGCATGCCGTGGACCAGCGGCTTTGGGCGCATGCCCTACTCATTGCGTCGACACTAAACGAGAAGGAAATATGGAAACAGGTAGTGCAAGAGTTTGTCCGCAAGGAAGTCCGCAGGATCGGCAAAAACACGGAGGCTCTGGCTGCGCTATACCAAGTATTTGCCGGAAACTGGGAGGAGAGCATAGACGAGCTTGTCTCCGTGTCGGCGCGCTCTGGCTTCCAGATGGTCAGCACTACTAGCGGTAGTTCTCATCAAAAGGATGTATTGGCTGGTCTAGACAAGTGGCGTGAAACACTGCTACTTGTATTGAACAATCGGAGTACAGGAGACGCTGCAGCCCTGACTTCCCTTGGCAACTTGCTGAATGGTTATGGAAGGATTGAGGCTGGGCACATTTGCTATCTTTTTGCCCGAGCAAACGCTAGGTTTGGCGGTGCTGATGACCAGCATTCTCACTTCAGCCTGATTGGAGGTCATGCCTTTCAACAGGGCTCGGACTTCGGTCATAGTCTCGATACAATCCTCCTCAGCGAGACATACGAGTTTGCGATGATGTCGAACAGCGCTCCGACGCTGCCAATGCCTCATTTGCAACCTTACAAACTGTATCACGCCGAAGTGCTTGCTGAAGCTGGCAAGAGAATGGAGGCACAGCAATACTGTGATACAATCATGAACATTGTTACGACCAAAGCAAACCGATCTGCCTACTACAATCCGCAATTCATGCGTTGGCTGGACGATTTTGCCAGAAGATTGTCCCAAGCACCAGCGGGTAAAAGCGAGTCGTCGTGGAAACCTAGCATTGACAAGGTCTCGAGCTCGATCTGGGGCAAGTTCAATGACTTTATTGCCGGGGATTCAGACACGTCAGAGAGCACAAATCTGGCTTGTGGTATTCCAGACAGCTTTACACCCATACCAATGCAGATTCCTTCCCAGATGCCGCTGAATGGCAGGAGCATCTCGGGCTCGAATGTGTATAGTAGTCACCAGCCAAATGAATATGCCAACTGGAACCCTGCAATCAACCCGAGTTTTCGATACGCACCAGGCAACAACACATTTACTCCAAGGTCGTCATCGGAGCAGCAAAGGCTGAAAAACACACCGCAATCGCAGTCGGCGTACGAGTTAAAAGCGTCCATGGATTCAAGCAAGGGCTCATACGAGCCACACTCTTCCACCGAGTTTCAAATGTTCTCACCTTTGCGTACTGGTGCATTCAGTAGCTCCAACTTTGCTGGTTCTCAGCATACGCCACTAGGTCAGCAAAACATTCATACCCCTGGCACCAGTGCATCGGAAGGCTTGAGTATGCAAGCAGGCTCACCATATGTGTCTTTTCCACAGCAACAATCCTTGCCTGAAACCTGCACGCAATCCCCTTCCTATTTGCCAACTCTGCCAATTGAGCAGCAACACTTCATGAACGGATTTGGTGCAGATCCGACTGAGGAACCGGCTGCTACTTCGGATGAACAGACTCAGCACTCATTCCAGCCGGAAGGCTCGAGCTATGGTTACCAACCACCAAGTTCCACATACGAGCCAAATGAGCCGGATGATGGTCCTGGGGCAGATCAGGAAGAGCAGGATACCAAGCCGAAAAAGAACTATTTTATGGACGACGACGATGATGATATCATGGTACGCGCCGCGGCTCTTAAGAGCCAAAAGTCCGAGGCTGACCGGCAGGCTGACGAAGCGTTCCGGAAGGCTGCAGAGGACGATGGTAAGTTTTATATCTCCACCGCCAATGCAATTGCCCCTCAATGCTCTAACTCGGCTGCTGTAGCTGCCAAAGTCGCTGCTGAAAAGCGTAGCTCTGGCTCCCGAGGATTCTGGTTTGGTGGCTGGTTCAGTAGAAAGCAAGACTCAAATGCACCTGTGGTCTACAAAGCTAAGTTGGGCGAGGAGTCGTCCTTTTATTTTGACAAGCAACTCGGCCGCTGGGTTAACAAGAAGGCGGGCACTGATGTCTCAACATCTATGGCTGCAACTCCCCCCCCCCCTAAAGTAGCGGGTCCGCCCTCTCGACCCGCGAGCAGCATGATGGCCTCTCGACCCGCACAAACACCTGCCAAGTCTGCTTCACCCGTTGGTATGGTTAGCGGACCACCGTCGTTTGAAGGTGCACAGCCTCAGCCATCAGCGAGTGTTCAACCACCGCAAGCCGGGCCGGTTGCCGCCTTGGTAGGAGGTCCGCCGTCGCGACCATCAAGCAGACCAAGCACAAGCTTAAGTAACGCAAGTGATATCGATGATTTACTCGGGCCAGCAGCGCCAAGAAAAGCTGGCGCGAAGAAGGCTGGCGCGAGAAAGGGACGCTACGTCGATGTCATGGCGGACAAGTCGTAAGCTACATTCATTATCTGCGTTGTTTTCTATGTTTCTTTAAAAGGCCTGTACTCATGTTTCATTTCACGTGTCCCCCTTACATACTCTTATTTTTAATCAGGAAACGCAACGTGGCGATCTAGCTTCATAGCCTTGCCTCGGATTTAATTTTTAGATTCACGGTGCTTGTGCTATTAGAGAGACGATATATCTACTCTTTGGATGTTATATTTGTGGAATATATTACTTCGTATACTTGCTCTCGAATTGCAATTTTTGTTCTTGATGCTGCTAGTCATTCTCGTGAATGACTGCTCGCTGGAGAATTTTTCTTCATCACGCTCGTCATTTTGGAGTACGCAATCTGCGGCGCCTTGTGCTGCTGGCCGCGGAACACAAGCGGCTACCGGGACATTCGTAAGTTAGTTTATGTGTTCCTCGTTCTAGGATGTTGGAAGACTCGAGAAAGCAACATGGATGCCGAAACCAGCTATAGAACCACAAGAACACGAAGTGCATTTCGAGTCACGAGCGAGACTTAAGTTGAACGATTATGCGCTTTCTCATAAACACAGCAAGTTTAGTTGAAAATGGTGCTCCTTGCTCTGACCTAGGAATGATATGTGGTCGCGACCGAGACTAATAGTGTCTATGTGCGAAGCAAGCAAGCGAACCGATCTTGGTGATCAAACAGCTCATTCAATTTATGGAGACGGACATGCATCCGTGCGCAAAAGTATGTCCTCATCTCCGCAAAGTGCACCAGTCATATCATTCACAATGGTACGTGGCTACCCAAGATAGTTGACGGCTAGTCGCACCCCATACGTATATTCCAAACTTTTTACTCTTCGATAAAAATGTCACCCTCATACGATCAACTGAAAGAAGATCCTATTAAATTAGCTAACCAGGCTTCAAAGAAAGGTGAAATAAAAATCGTGTGAACCATAGCTCAATTGTATCATATCCCTTGATCATCCCTCTGAACACACTAATATCGTATACCTTCTCGGTGCGATTCTAATTTTACAACTTGAAAATTGACTTCTTTTGAGGAAGAGCTCTTTTTCTTCAGTATATGATTAACATTGATGACCAAAGGCTTTCACCAAAATAGCTGTCATGTAAGAAATTGTGAACATCATTCTCGCAACTTATAATGTATCTCCCCCAGTAATAGTCAAGAATTAATAGCTAACTTTATCAATCGGCTTAAGTCACTTCTTGTATAGTAAAATTAAAACCACTATTATTAGAGCGCACAATGTAGAAATCCAATCTTCATCTAAGGCTAGTTCAAGCTTGTATAAAACCTAATGGTGAAGTACGACGTACTTACGACGGATATTGTGCTGGGTGAATTACGTGGTTCAAGATGAGTCGTGGGTGAGTGCCCGTGCCATGTGCTGGAAAAGATCTGTGAGGGATTGTCAGGGTGTGTAAGAGGACCCTCACACCAGGCACAGGGGCCAGAGAGCCGAGGTACAGTGCCGACGCTAGTGCGGCGCCACCCCCTAAGACATGTACTTGTACAAGTACAAGGGGCGATCATGAACGGAGTTCACCCCCTGCAAACTAAGCCGCCAGGCTAGGCACTTTCTGGGAATAATTACAGCATCTCTAGTAATTTATTTAGAAACTAGTTACATTCCCCTCACCACTTGGTATGACCACCTGCTGCTGCAATCACTGTGGTACTGGTATATCTGGCTATATCGAATGCACTGATCTTATGCCATTCTTCCTGTATGTACTGGCGTACCTGATCCTCAGTATGAGGGAATCGATAAGAGACTCTGTACTTAAGCAGCCTCCAAATGTTTTCTATAGGGTTTAGGTCAGGAGAGTTTGCAGGCCATCTCATTATTAGAAGGCCTAAGCCACCTAATTGGGCGTGCAAGGCCTGGGTGGCCTTAGAAGTGTGAATTGATGCACCATCTTCCATCAGGATAGGCGGGCATCCACGCCCCAGGTAGGCACGACGGTGTGCTTTGAACTGGTGGATAAGAGGTACTATATGATCTCTATAGACATCACCACTGACCTTGCCCCAGGCCTTATCAAAAACCCGCATAGGGCCTCGTTGGCTACCTGCAATTGCACCCCAGATCATACAGGCTGAGTACCCTCGAAACTTAGGTACGCAGCAAGATGGATCATACTTTTCTTCTACTCGCCGAGTAATATATATGGTGCCTACGTCATAGCCGCACTTAATAGAGCACTCATCAGTCCATATAACCCTCGCCCATTGCTCATCAGTCCAGGTAAGGTGGTGATAGGCCCAGGCCAAGCGATCCTGCATATGCTTCGATGTCAGAAACGGCTTCTCAGTGCCTACCCGACGGTGGTACTGCTCTTTTTCGAACGCTGCAGTTAAGGTACGCCTGCAAGCACTTATGCCTTCGATCTTGGCGACCTCCTCGTACTTAAGCCGCCTATGATAGCCGTCAAGGGTTGCTCGTTCGATAAGACGATGGCGGATAGGTGTGGTGAGCATAGGTGGCCTACCTTGAGGCCTCTCTGGCGTTGATACAGTGGCGATCACCTTACGTACAGTTGATCGGCTTATCTTAAGGGTATTCGAAATCTCCGTATAAGACCAGTTGTTGAAGTTATGCAAGGTAATAATCTCAATCCGTTGATGATAGATGAGGCGTTATCGTTCACCGCCTTCCGTTTTAGGCCGATCTCTGATCCTCTTAAGGTTCGGCATAATGCTTAGGCAGGTAGATTAAGTAAGATAATAAGAAAATGATAACTTAGAGGCAAGAAAATAATAGATGGTGGTAAGGTGGTGATGGTTTCAGGATAGCAAGAATTTGGAGAACGCTAGGAAATTTGTATGGTATCCCCTCAATCCGGCTAGCCTGGTGGCTTAGTTTGCAGGGGGGGCACTCCGTTCATGATCCCCCCTTGTAAATACCCCGTAGCTAGAGGATACTTCTATCCTCAGCGGTTACTACCATAATCAACAAGATCCCTTGCTGCTCCTCCTGTGCCCCCGCATCTAGTCTTCATCGCCTTTACAGGGTGGTTCCCAATGATTGCGCGTCTCTATTCGTCCTCGGCCCTAAAAGCCTACTCCATAAGATGATTAGCTTTAGTAGCTAAACTCATGATCATCACAAGGTTTCTCTATCCCTTGCCCTTTCAACAACCAGTTTCCATCATTCTTATGCATCTTGTAGTGCCTTAAACTATACATCACCATGTATGAAAAAATCGACTGCGCACGGGCCACAACACCAAAACGGACATCAAAACAACGCGGTCCTCGAGGGCATATGTAGGTTACCACCATCCACCATGGCACCTAGGACACCTCAAAAAGAGCATGGACGTCGTGAGTGGAATACCCTACATCGTGTACGCTTTTTGGAAGCGTATGATCATAAATTGCCTAGTACTTCATTCAATTCTTTGTGCAAACAATCGGGTATCAACATCCCACCATCTGCTGGTCGTTTATGGCTTCGACAACGTGAAATACAAGGATCACCTGCATTGAGGAGGACGCGAAAGCAGTCTTCTCGCCTTGAACGAAATCGAAAAATTTGTGCATCAGATTTAGATAGGTTAATTGATCCAAATGACCCTCTACACGAGGCACCTCCAGAGACTCAAATCAAAGGACTTAACCTTGATTGCACAACGCGTACCTTACGATCAAATCTTCATGATAGGCGGGATGCTGGGCGATTTAAAAAGAAACTTATGACCCTATTATCTGATAAGAATAAAAATCTTCGCTATCAGTATGGACGAGATCATCAGAATAAGACAGTTCGTGATTGGTGGCAATATGTGTATTTCACTGATGGAGTACACTTCAACTCCATTGATCTTGCATATAAAATACAGTACGAGACTCGACAACGAGTATCTGATCAAATAAACGCTTACAGCCTATTCAGAAGGCTCCTCTCAATGTCACTGTTTATATTGCTGCTAGAGTATTATATAACCACAAAGGAGCATTCATATTCTATAATGATCCTCAAGAACCAACAGCAAAGGTTTATAAACCCCCACGGCCTCGTAAATCCTCAGTTGAAACAAAGCAACAGCATATAGAGGCAGTAGCCAATTGGCTTGAGGGGGGTGAGCATCCGCTGAAGATTCAAGCACAAGGCAATTCAATGACCCAAAAGTATTATGCTGAGGCTATTCTACCACATCATCTAAATCATCTTATGTGGCTTGAGCAACAGCATAAGCATCAATTCATCTTTCAGGAGGATGGTGATCTATCGCATGGTTACCGCAGCCCAAACAGTGCACCTATGAAGCTAAAAAGTGATTCACAAATCCAGATACTGTAACATCCTGCACAACCACCTGATCTCAATCCTATAGAGGCTATTTGGATGATTATGAAGAAGCGCCTACGTGGTGGTTATTGGCGTACAGTAGCTGAGTTCAAGAAAGCAATTGAGCGTGAATGGCGCAGGATTACGCGCTCACAAATTAGGAGGCGTATCAGCGAGATGCCTGAACGATGCAAGCATATGTATAATACAAAAGGAGAGCGATTCAGAAGCCAAATGTGGTAGTATAGCTAAGATATGTGTGAAATACATGATCCATCTTTGGTGTCGTGGCCCGTGCGCAGTCAATTTCTTCCTACATGGTGCATGACAGCTCATAGGCCCTAGCAGTGCTCGCAGGTAGGATCCTGCTATCCAAGTACTTTTTGCTGGTTAAGAAGTGCCGTAAGCCAATATTCTCGGCCCTTATTTATACCAGAGGCGCGTATTCTCTCTTATTCAGGTTTTTAAATCGCTTCAGAATATGCTTAGAGGGAGTTAGATTATCGCTATATGTTACCCGCCTTTTGCACTCCTATACCCATTTGGTTTGCCATATTCTAGTTACGCTTTTTGCTGTCAATTTTTTCATTGTCTTTAAACGTATAGATCTACTGGTTAATCTGCGGAATCGCCCCTGGGACAGTCTCTTTCTCTCCGTCTAGTAGCCTCCTTGGCAGCTCAGCCCGCTTCCTCGTTCCCATCAAACTCTTCATCTATCATGATCCATCTCACTTTCAACTTTGTGGCTCATTTCCTGAAGTTGTCTGAATTCTTGTACAATTTGTTTAGCTATTTTACGCACTTGAACCGCCTTCCGGCCTCGTCGGCGTGCGGGTTGCAACTGACTATCTGCGAAGATGGCTATTCTTCGCTTTTGATGGTGGTATGTGGATTACGTTATAGGTTGTTGCTGAGCAGTCTGGGTGCCATGTAAGTTGCAGGCATCTCAGCCTTGTCCGTGGTGATGTGTTGCGTTGTGCCGTTGTCCTCATATTCCGCCTTCTAAGTCATGCCATTTGTACCTTCGTCCTCCTGCTATGCCAAGCCCAGGTAGGAGTAAGATTCCACATTATTTTTGATGTGAAGAGACAAAGGTTGATAAGTTATGGGTGGACATGGGCAACGACTAGAGACACGACTTGCGAACCCTCAAGGTGGCGGTGATGGTGTCTTGTTATTGGAGATATTGAGCGTCTAGTGTGTTGTTCTATCCGAACTGCCAGAATCTGAGACACCAGCAGCTTTGAGTTCCTGCACACCTTTCATGTTCGGGAAACTCTTGGCTTTATCCCAGACACAACTAGCCAAGCCGACCATTATCTCTATCCTACAAATTTTCATTAGAGATCGGAGAAGGATAAGACGTTGGACTGAATATATTATTTGACTGCCCTTTAGAAATACCTGTTGCAAAAAGCTACGCTAACTGTTGTAGAAGTGGCCCTATATGTGGGTACAGAGCCTATCAAGATTCTTGGGTCCTCTTGCAACAGAATCCAATGTATGGTACAAGTAGTAGCTTGCATAGCAACTAGGCTTATTTGGATGACTACTTTCCCTTCCCTTTACTGTAAGAAGCCCACTACTTTAGAGGGCCATATGAATGCTTTTCATCTTCCACCTCGAACTCCATTTCTACTTGGTCATTGTCGCACATTAATTCAATACAACGTGACTAGCAACATTCTTTTAGCATACGTGATATTCATTAATTTGACAGGTATTTGTCACTAGAAACCGAACAAATGGGCATCCAACGGTCTTCCACAATATTCCAGCGTCTTAAAAGGGTAATGGTTGGGTGATGATTCACGATTTCTCATCATAGACAAAAATATCATCTGCAGCTACAGAAAAAATTTTGACAGCATGCGTTCACAACATGATGTGATACCGCTGAGCTGAAATATCGAGAAGGTCCTGAGTCATCGCGTACACACAATCCGCTAGTACGAGAACCAACTCCGCATTTCCAATCATTGACGTAAGTATGACCGCTCATTCGACAAATCCTACTTTAGAAATGTATCAAATTGATGACATTGAGCTGTGTTGAAATCAAGCAGCTGTGAACAAAGAACATCAAATCTTCTTTGCATAGTAACGCTGCCAAGAATGTGAATAACATCACAACTTCATTACATGAACAGCACATACACTACCTTCAAAGCGCATCGCGACTGATATTCGAATCACGCCTAAGGAGCAACCGCAACTTGCTCTATGGGCTAGCCTGAGGATCCCCACGACTGCCTTGATACTCTTCTTGCATTCCCGCAACGCCAAAATAGCTGACCTATGAACTCAAGTGAATAAGCGCAATATCTCTAACCCTAACCCTAGCCGATATTGGGAGACTAGTGGCTACAACTATAACCTAAATACAATGGCGTTCGACAACACGTCATGACGAATTTGTGTTTTCACCGGGTCGGCTGCTGCGGCCGGTGGCAGTAGCAGTTGTTGGCTGTTCGTTGTTCCAGGTAAGATAAGTGTGGTCGCCAAGTTTCCTGAATACTTCAAATTAGCATTCAGCATTTCATGAAAGTATCACTGTACACGCTGCAATTCAATTTCTAGATACATTGAACGAAATAATGTCTTTCGGATTTTAATTGATTCGAATGCGAACGTACCTTGGCTTCACTATGTAAGTTACTGTGAAGAGAGCACCAAGGACAATGCAAAGCCCACCAACAACGAGATAAGCGATTCCAAGAAACGGGTTCTTGCCGCCCATCACAGTCCTGGTTGAGATAAGAACAGACTTGGTGCCACCGTAGAGCGTAGTGTTGAATTCTAGTGTTTAAATCAGCTCAGGTATGCAGGACAACTTAAACTATGTCCTCACCATCCCAAATATCTATTTGATAACGTCCCGCCGTCATAGTTTCATTATCCTGGCGAAGCGCCAACTTGCTAAATGTTGGCAGGCCTGCTGTGCGCATCCAAACGAAAAGCTCTTCCCACTGACTGATGTCAGGCGGTTGGATGCTGGAATTGTACGTTGGCCAGATCTTCCTCCAATTGGGAGGAGGAATTGCCTCATCGCTGGTGTACTGCGTCTTCTTGTACAAAGCCTCGTCCGAGCTCCAGGCAATGCCTTGATTCGTCATGTTGTATCTTTTCTGGTTACCACCGTCCTGAGGGTTCAAGAGTATTGGTGTTGTGAACGTGTCATTGAAAATGGAGTTAGCAATCAACCCGCATGGGTAAATTGGTTTGCCGTCTTGAACATCGAGAGGCGCGCAGTCGGTGCCACTAATAGAGCTTGCACTCTTGGCAGCGCCAGCAAGCTGTCCCGGATCGTAAGACTTGACATATCGACGATGATTCTGGTAGAAATTGGTCATGCGATAGTAGAGGAATACCGGAGGAGAGAGGTCACTCTCAATGTCGAACTGGATACGGCACACGTTTGTGTTCTGTATGGTAACGCCTCTGTAGACATTGTTGTCAGGATATTTTGCGTCAAATGTATAATGGGCCCACTGAGCAGGTTGAGCGGCCGAATTGCCGTTCTTAAACGTCTTCGAAATCCTCTCACTTGGTATGTCTTCGAGACCGTCGGTGACGTTTTCGTTGGCTATCCTTGGCGCTATCTCTATACAGTTGGAATAATCGATTGCGATCTCTTGCACCTGGACCTAACGTGAGCCCACGCTTTACTCACACCTGCTGTTGCAGAAGTTGCAAACCTCTGAGCTTGCCCACAGGAGTAGCCCGCCTATGGGAGCAAATATAATCCCGACAGCGAAGAAGAGCGGAAGTACCGTCTTAGGTGTAAGTATTGGTCTGAAAGACTCACTTGTAAGCTAGGAGGTAGTGCTGAAACTGCAGCTACCACTTACTGCCATGCCTTTAAGCGCTGCTGACGAAAGGCGGAATCTGCATTATCGTAGTCAGAGCTGATCAAAAGGAGCTTCCACGCACCGCACTCGGCAACAGTGGATCCAGCAAGACAGTACGGATGCTTCACATACTTGCTGGTCTTTTCGTCTTGTCCTTCCTCTTGCTGCCCTTTTGGTTAGGGTCCTGGCTGTCAATTGAATCGGTATGCTGGATCTGCTGCGTTTCCGTCTGCGACATTGCGACTGCCCCTGCTATTGTACAGCACGAGTTGGGGAAAGCAGAGAACAAAATGGATGTGGGCAAGACGGTGGGGATGTCCAAGTTGTGAAGACGTTGCGGCCAAGTTGAGCGTTCCATGCGACGATAAGTGGGAGCGAAGGCCCGGCACTGCCGACAACGAAAGAGGCATAGTTCTAGCCCTGATCGTGATAGTTCTAGCGTGGCGCAAGATGCCCTGCCACAGCGGAACGCTCAAGATCCTTCTTGGCGGAACTACTCGTATCCCTGCAAGGCTCATACGTCTTCTGAAGCAGAACGTCCAAACCGACACTCTGTGACAACACCGATGTGAGCCGCTCCTTTTAGGGTGATTTGCGCTTTCATCAGTAATGCTCCATTGGTTTGAACCAGGAGGCTGACTTGAATTCCTGCAAACCATTTAATCATGGCTTCCGCTGCGACGCAAGAAACGCAGGTTCAGGACCAACTAACACTATTCCTGCGAATGGATACCTACGACTGGGATGCTGACGAAGAATTCAAGAGCGGACTTTTGGCCATTCTCCACTCGGCTGCATCTCCAGAGCAAGCACTTGAGCTGACTTTACGAGCTCGCTGCTTTTTCTTCACAAGGTAGACTCGTAGTCTGCTTAAAACAAGACCAAAGTCTAACGAATTCAGAAAAACTGGTATAGCTGTCGACTATAACGCCTATTCGTCATGGAAGGCTCTACATGCGGCGATAAGCAGTTCCGCAATTGAAGCCTCAGCTTCGGATACGACCAACCCAGGACATGAGCCTGAATCCGGGCCCAAACTCTCTTATCAAGAAATAGTTGAATTGATCCAGAACGGAAAACCCATACCAGGGATTAAAGAGGTTCCAAAAACAGTTCTTATCGGTCAAGGAACGGTATCTACTAAGCCTGCCAGAAGAAAGCCATGGGAAAAAGATAGACGCGTTCTGGAGTCTGCAGCGCCCAATACCCCAGCTGAACAGCTATGATGGCAGAGCAGAGCAGGAATAGGGCTCTGGAATGCAAAAGGATGAATTATCACCTTCAGTGCAATTTGATTAACTGTCATACATAGCTTAAGAGCTTGATAGACGATCAACGATCCTATGCTTAACCCAAACCATATCGTATCAGACCCGGAGATATTACCCTGAGCTGTATCCAAAACAAATTCTGGGCATAATTGTCATCCTTTTGTCGCAATAGCAATATACATAAATCTTTTGATTCTGAAGAGGCTCCGTTAGGACTTGACTCAACACATTTTCTTTTGACTCTTGCGAATGCTTGATCGACAAAAGTCTTGTTGTTCGACCTACTATCGAGGCTGCACTGTGCATTCTGCCATTCACAAATATCCTAGCTGCACGGAATTTCTCCCTACTGGCGTGTCAATTCAAATGCTGTAATTGAATGGACCTGGCAATTAGGGTGTTCCACGATACGATACGTGAGGATATCTATGCTAGTGCTCCCGTGCCATGAACCGAACGCCAATTACCGTTATGGAATCAGTATCCGTGCTGCATTTATAAATCATATTGTTTCGTATCGTTAATTCCGTTTCGTGGTAGTAAATATGGCAGCCATTGTTTTGGCGTCTGTAGTACAAATTAGTAATATATATGTAAGGGGGTGTGTACATATCACGTCACCCAACTATACGAAATTAGGTAATTGAGCTAACTTGTTTCACATGCGAGAGCGACACCCAAGCTAGAGCAACACGTCGCGTATCCTTCCTTATATTAAACATTTGGCTCATGAGTTTTGTCCCCCCCTTGAGATTTGTCCCCCGCACTAGTTGTAATCAAAACTTATCGCAACAAATGGCTTAGCACAGAGAGCATGGTCACCACCAAGGATGAGCAAATGTATTCAAGCAAATTATTATGAATTATCTATTATTATCGCTACGGACGTCGCTGCCTTTTGCGTGGACTAAGTGATGACCATGTATCTGACGCCATAACTGCTGCAGCACGCTTAGAACGCGGCTGTACCGTGTCCTGAAGCCCCCAAAGAGAGTTTCGAGCCTGTACTTGCGCGGATCTTTCAGCATAGAAGGCTTCCTTGTCTCCAAAATGAAAGTTCCAAGCCATTGTCGGAGTACAGTCAGCATAAACTCCACTCGTAGCCAAGGCCATATGCCGTGCTTCAACTAATTCAGCCGGATCTCCTTCTTGCCCTGTCTCGGCCAAATGATTAGCAAACGCATGCATGTTATGCAAGCCATCTAGAACTGGTTAATGCCGCCGACTTTCGATGTCAGCCAAGAACTCCTCTAATGACGGAGGCTCCCAGGCAGATAGTGCAGGAGGAGATGGAGCTACAGTGATAGACACTGTAACAGAAACAGGTGAAGAGTGAACAGACATAATAGGTGAGGAAAGTGGAGTTGGTGATTCCCTTGTAGGGACTGGTATAGATACAGACGTCGACACAGCATTTGCAGTTGCAGTTGAAATTGGCGTGAATGAAGGCAATAATACAGTAGCAGATGTACTGGCGTGACGTAGGACGTCAGCAAGTGTCTGGCCCTCTAACTGATAAGGCGGTTGATATAGAGGAATAGAGCGTGGTACACGTCGTTCAAATGCCGATAAGTCTCGATGAGTTGATGACTCGTTCCTCCTCAGCGCACCCCTAGTAATAGCTGGAAGCGGCTCCAAGATAGACTGGTGCGGTCTTGTAGGCATGTGGATAGACTGTCCTTGTGCACGTTGATAGCGCCAATGATTATCATAAGGATATTGCACAGGCAATGACCCAATAGTTATTACAATCTGCAATATATGACGGCACGGAAGGCCGTGTATCCTCTCAAAGAGTCCTGAGCAAGGATGACCGCCGCTACGTTGTTTCTGGTCTTTCTGGCGCAGGAGATCTTGCTGTCTGATGAGCTCGATTGCAGGTAGCGTGATTATACAATGAATATCGGGCGGTAGGAATAGTATTACCTTATACTTATACTCGAACTTAATACTGTGTGTAGAGGAAGCGATCTCTTTCCTATACTTGCTGTATTAATTATCGATCATCTGCTGAATCCTGCCAACAACAGATAGCAGGTCGCCTGTAGAAGTGACCAGGTAGTCCTTCAAAACCTTATGCATGCCTTCGACAGGAGAAGTCGTGATTGTATTATAGTGTCTATGGTGAGATGTCCAAGCAGTCGCCCACTGGGTGCGTGTCTGGTATTGATTAGCATTCAGGTATTTGCAGAGTTCCTGTTGGTGCTTATAGTCCCTGAGCATAGCCTGCCACATCATTTCGAACTCGAATGGCCTCTTTGCAAAGATAATCTGCTCTAGTTAGCTTTGCGGATGCCACTGACGCGGCAGAGCATACCTTAGACCAGCGCCCCATGAAACTAGCGCGTTGTTCGGCAATTACTTTCTTCTCATCCGGTGTCGTACCATCGGCTTCTCTCCAGGTCTATTGAGCTTTCATCTGAATATTCTTGTTGATATGTCACACACAGAGGAGCTGTGGAACTCTTGGTAGTAAGCTTTAAGCTGCTTGCTTTAATGCCTCTTCCTGATCACTTATGAACACGCGTGGTTCTGATACTCCTGTCTTAGAGAGGAAGTTTGAGAGCGCCCAGTAGTAGTCGTCATATGCTTCATTACGGAGGAAGCAGAAGCCGGCAGAGAAGAAGGTCTGTAGGTTGGTACATCCGATGATATGTAGTAGCGGAAGTCTGTACTTGTTAGTTTGATAGGTGCAATCTATCAATAGGACGTCAGGACTCGCCAATAGTAACTCGATCTGCTTCCGATGAACAAAGAAGAGGCTTTGTACATGATTCTCGGAATCCCTCCTTATAGAAAAGATCCAATCCGGCGTCGATAGGTTGTCCAGCAATGTTTCTATCGGACTTCTTCCGTTTAGATGGTTCTTTCGGATTGCACTCCTCTCAGTACGGATATCAGTGGCAGAGACCAATGTATCCAGATCCTGTTGTTGAATGGCAACTAGTATCTGCATTGGTCGAACTCCAGCGCGTGTCATGGATTCGACCACTTCTTCCTGCGCTGGTGTACGTCTATGATAGACATTATGTGCCGTTGGATCAAGCAATGGGCCGTGATTGTGATGTTTGCCTTGGACCTCTAGCCTCCACTGATCGCTCTGCTTTTCTTTAAAGATGACAAGCCTGAAGGGGCATCCTACCGCGCGCGAACTTGTGCGTAGAGTCTTTGCAGTTGATTAATAGGTCCTGAAGCGATCACAGGTGTAGTAATATCGCGTTTTGGCATCAGTATTGTGAGGCTTACTCCGCTTGAGTACGAAGCCGTAGCCGTGCTGCATGCCGTGGGCCTTGAGAGCATCATACGCCTCATCATAAGAGCTATATAAAGTATCTGGAGGAGGAGTAATAGCCTCCATAGATAGCGTGTACAGTCAATCGCAATGCCTCTGTTGATATAATGCTCCCCTTAGATCACGTTGCGTTGCGCCACGAATCTAATCAGGATTAGCACTGTGCCAAGCCAATTGCAGCGATAAGTTTTGATTACAGCTAGTGCGGAGGACAAATCTCAAGGGGGGGACAAATCTCAAAACCGGGGGGACAAAACTCATGAGCCTAAACATTTTTTTCATAATAACATAAATTTCGTACAGCACTCAAAATGAATGTTGTATTATTTGGCTCTTGACGCATTTTTACAATGTCAATTTAAAGTATACGAGCTGCAGTTCGTTCGCACGATCTCTCACATCATATACTTACAAATCGGTATCATGGTACACTTTCTCAACGTGAGTGTTAGCCAAATTCACGGAAATTGACTTGTATGGAAGAGGAGGTTCTTCTTCGACGTATTTTTGACCTTGATGCCAAAGGATTCCCACCAGCAATATCTGTCTAACGAGAAACCGCGATATCATCCTTCCGAACCACGGCGCGTCGTCTCAAAAGGCAGTCGGCAAGAACTGGGCTACCTACTTTGTTGATCGCCATGAATCACTTTGTACAATGTACAATCGAAAGTGCGATCATCAACGCGTGCAATGCGAGGATCCAGTCCTGATCCAGGGCTGGTTTAGCCTCGTTCAAAACTTGATCGCGAAGTACGGTATACTTGAAGAGGATATCTATAATTTTAATAAGATTGGCTTTCAAATTGGAGCCCTTACAACCTCAAGAGTGGTTGCAAGAGCTGAGAGAAAGGGTCGTTCAAAGACAAAGCAGCCAGGTAATCAGGAATGGGTTACTGTCGTACATGGGATCAATTCATAAGGATGGTCAATTCCAGCACATATTATCCTTGCGGCAAAGCTTCATCAAAGCACCTGGTATACAGACAGCAATTTGCCACATGATTGGGCTGTCTCTGTAAGTGAGAGCGGGCGGACAGATGATGAGATCGAATATGGATGGATCTAGCACTTCCATAATCACGCTCAACATCGTACGAAAGGCCAATACCGATTGCTCGTCCTGGATGATCCTTCAGCCATTGGATTTGGTTGTTTTGGCCCGTTGAAGGCGTCGTACGGAAAGCAAGTAGGAGGCAAAATGAGGCTTGGCATTAACCATATTGATAAAGAGGAGTTCCTACACCTCTACTATCCATATCACATACAAGCGATAACTGAATAGAATACCCGCAGTGGATTTGCCGCAACTGGCCTTGTCCCTTTTTAATCCAGATCACGTCCTTTCAAACATCAATCCTGTCGTACGAACACCCAGCCCTATTCCTACAGAAGTGTCAGTATGGGAGTCATAAACGTCTCGTACGATATAGGAAATTAAGCGTCAAGGACAGTATATTCAAGAGCAGCGTCGTCATCGTACGAATGCCTCTCATTCACCATCTGATTCTGCTTTTCAACGGCTGTTAAAAGGCTTTGAAGCTGTCATACATGAACAAGCTATACTGCAGGTTGAGAACGCTGCACTGCGAGTCGAAAATGCACATCAAAAAAGTAAGCGAACAGTACGTCCTACAAGGTTTCAAACTGAAGGTACCTTATCTATTGATGAGGGGCAGAACAGGGTGTACAAGCGTAAATTAGAGGAACAGATTCAAAATGAAGTTCAACAAGATAGTGCTCGTACGATCGATCTAAAGCCAAAACCACGTGCTCCACCAAAATGCAGCTTATGTGGATCTCTTAAGCATACTGCTCGTACATGTTCTAAATATCAAATTTCAGCTTAAATAATTAAATAATCAATAATTTATTATTGTACAATATTATTTATGTTGAAAGATGTTTAATCAGGTAGGTGTCGCTCTCGCTTGTGAAACAGCTTAGTCTGTCTTATTAGGCCATCCTCAAGCTCAAAAGGTGGCTTCATCACCATAGAACACTATATCGAAAACAAAATATATGCTACCGCAGAGAGTACCCTATGCGGTACTCCATTATTCCCCCGCTAAGGTACGATATTCACTAAATTTCTCGGTATGGCATCCGCTATGGTGGTGCCGTACCGTTTTTCAACTCTGATGTACTTAAAGAAGCGAAAGCGGCATGGTAATTAGACGAAAATTTACGGTACATCAACACGAAATAGCAATGAACTTGCGCATTATTTCAAGAGCATGAGTACGGGGAGTTCTGAAGACTGAAGATGCAAATTGGACGAAGCTATATTCACTTTGGCTACGATACCCTATACAAGCCAACAACAACTTCATACTGATGTCCCCCCATTGAACAACTTTCTGCGGGGCAATCACTAAGCTTCATACTGCTTCAAAGCGCTCTATGTTCTGCTGTGAACACAACGCCATTTGCCAAAAGACTTGATTATCAACAATATACTCTGTCCACTGAAGGTCTTGGGAACCCCATAGTAGAGTCGCGAAAATAGGAACCAGGCCTTTCTGAAAACCAAAGGCCTAGCGGCAGTAATGACTTCTATTATGGATTCGGCCAATTCCAACAAACCCATATTGTCCGTTGCTTAGCTCACCGCATTCTAGCACCGAATAAGTATTCTCGAAGAAGATTGCTTTGCGCTGAAGTCGCCAGAGGTGAAATTTTATTTTCTGGGATCCAGAATATCCTTTATGTTAACCCGCCAATCATCGCACACGGCGGGAAAATGTTTGACCACAAGCTGTATTCCTCCTTCAATTTAAAACAATACAGGTTTGACCCCAAACACAAACCGAATTCTGGCGCGACATGTTTGATTGCGACTGCCACTTCTCGAATATGCCTAATCTTGCTTCTTGTGCAAAAGACAGCAACCTCGTGTATCCTCAAATATTCTTTGCTTTAATCATTGTCTTATATTTCATTCTAATGAGATCTATAGAACATATATTTCACAAAATGAGAGTCTGAGATTTGGGTATATGAGTGTATTTATGTACAGTACTTTGAGGGTTGCGATATACAAGCAAGATATGTCTTTTCCACAGTAGATAGCGCCAGAGCCAAACTCGAGAAAATTAAGACACGAACATCGAAAGAGCCATGTACGCGTACTAGGCGGGTCATGTGCGCGCTTGTCATGGCTCAAACGCCTTCTTCCCGGATATATCATTGCTAAGAAGATTCCAAGCCTAGTTGAGAGCAAGGGTGGCCTATGGAGAACGGGCATTGAGATGGAAATTTAAGGACCCTTTTAAAAGAAACCGTTTCGTACGCTCGTGGAAGGTGAAGAGTCCAAAGCAGTAGGATTCGGATATGCGCGACGAATTCTCACGCGAGAAGCACCGCTGCCGCTTCGTTCTAGGTTTGCGAGCTCTTGCCTATTGGACTCAGCTTGCCTGAGCCGTGATTCTTTCTGCGAGATGTAGACACTAAGAAGTCGCTCACTCCGAGTTGGGTTCTTAAAACAGTTGTCTCGAAGATCGAGCCAGGCATAGTTGTCCGGTTGACTTGGCCAGTCAGGTGATACAAAACTGTCCCGTTGCGCAGAATGAGGATAATCTCGCCGATTGATAAAAGGTGATGGCTCTTGAGATAATGGGGATGCTAGAATGGGGTTCGATTTTAGGGGCTGTGGAGCGAAAGGCTCTTGAACAATATTGTCGATCATAGACTTCATACTTGGCTTAGAAGGCGTGGACTGTTGTCTTGCTGTGGCTGCTATTGGTGTTGCCGAAATTCTCATGCCAATCTGCAAGGTTGCGGTGCTTGCAGTGCTGTCTCGTGCGCTTTCACCCATGAAAGGCGCAGGTGGCTGGAGATTAACGACTGCAAGTGTTAAAGCGGCGCTCGTGTTGCTGCCAACTGCAGCACTCAACTCTGATTCAGTAGCTTTTTCCGGAGAATAAACCGTCGCTGGCAAACGAAATTCATCGTCGCCTGGAAACAACGAATAGCTTGGTTTCTTCTTATGCGTCGGCTGCGACGCTGACAACTTGGGTTTGTTTTTTGGTTTTGCAGGTGTAGGTGGCCTTTCCATATCGTCTAATAATGGCCAATGTCTCCTGAGCACAGCTGGTCCAGGCCTTGAAGGATACTTGAAGCTCGATCCGGGAGATGAATCTGTGAGAGACGTCGTGGTAATGATCTTCTGATGTTGAGTTACACCCCACGTTGGCATCTTGCCCTTATCGTCAGGCTCGTACTCCATTTTTTGCATAATTGGCGGGCTGATGTTGATGAGTTCAAGGTCGTTGGGACCAAAGAATCTGAACTTTCTCTTTCTAACCCACGGAGTTCTATTGGGCTTGATGGCTGTACGTGCCGCGTTGGCGCGCAGAAAGAAGTGAGTGAAGCAGATGACGGCTCCAGCGCTGAAGAGCACAAACTCTGCTATACGGGAGGTCGTAAGACTTGAGTCGAACGTACCGGTCATAGCTTGTATCCAGAACGGGAGGATCATGATGTAGAAGACGGCTGCCTCAACCAAGTAATACACCATGCGAGTGCCGGCAATGCGCTCATTATGATCCATCAAGACCGTTTTATGTAGACGTATCCCAATAACTAAGGCCATGGCCAAAAACGACGGAATCATGATGCCACAGAGCACAATTCCTAGAAGCGAGTTTCGAATCGCACGGAAGATGATGTCTCCAAAGCAACGATCTCTAGCAGGCCGAATAAGAGTGGAGAGAAATGTGGCAATTGTAAGAACCAATGATAAGCCGACAAAAATGACAGTGGGCCAGACTCTCCGAATAGAAATCAGTGCTGGAGGTTTGAGAGACCGGATAGTTATGTCCAATCCGAAAACCATGTGAAACCATCCAATCATGAAGATTTCTGTGGACTTTAGCGTAGTTCCATAATGATATGGTAGAGTCGAACCTACGTGTAAATACGATCATTGATGAAGTTTTACACGAATTGATAAATACTGTCTGCAATGCAAATGCTTGTATCAAAGTGAATGACAAAGATTGAGAAAAAATAGCAAAACCGATGATCAGGGGGAAACTCTCGGCAGGATGAAGATTCCAAAGAAATGCCCATCGTCTGCAACATGTCATTAAAAAAAATCTTCGATTCGTGCATGTTACGAACCTGGGATGCAGTTGCACACTTAGTTGTTGCGCTCTCCAGCTGTCATACCAGACTCGTCCAATGACCATAAGAGCCAAAAAACAGCTCAGGCTGCCAAAAGCAATGTGCATATATCGGGTTTGTTGAACCTGTCCCAGTGCTAGGCCATGAATGATGCTGAGTGTCCGATTCATAGCCTCATTGCTCATTTCCATGGACGGCAGTTCGACTCCCATTCTCATCATCTCCATACCATCTTGAATCTTCCTTTGCCACAGTGGTGTTGAGCGCGCTTCCCATAAGTCCATTGTACGGTTCTTCTGAGGTGGTGGCTAGATAATTCGCTGTATCGGCTGCTCTCCGGCAGTTCTATCTCCAGAGTCTTTCCACATCTATATGCTGTTCATTCTATTTTCTCCTGTCGCTTTCGTTTGGTCGAATTGCTAGTGCTCCGTTTTTACTCGAAATCGCTTTATTTTAGATATTCGACTGTCCCTTAGATTCTCGGTGGTAAGGAGGAACTAGTAGCTATGAGAAAGAGTAAAAAAGTTGCAGACAAGGCATGCAGTCCAGAATATGGTACACGAGGAGGGTTGAGGTCTCGAAACGAAGTTAATCTCCTATCCGTGTAGCCAAGGAGTTTCGCCATGAGCAACACATGCAGAGTGCACCCCGAATCGAGTACGAAATTAAGTCTAGGCATCCTAGTTTTGCCTTTGATCTACAGGTCTCGGTCTCGATATCCTTACTCAAACCTTGCTTCTCGTTGAGTTTCAGGTTTTCGTGTGAGAATGCAACACCTCAAATCGGGTTAAACAGGTTTCCCCCTCCCCTAACCACCATCGTCTTGATCATTGCTTTCGCATCTTTGGACAAACAGCAAAACCACTCGAGTCGGGCTCTTTACGCTGGTAAAAACTAGGAAATTAAAAGGAACGAAGTTTTGGGCTCTTGCATTGAGAACTGCTGTCGAACCATGGTTTCTTCTCATACGAGGACGGCACTATGAAATTTCTCTCATTAATGGTTATCTATAGCTGTTGTCTTCGTGACGAATTTCTTCTTTTGCCGTCTACGATACAGCTGGTTCATTGTCGTGGCTTGAAGTCGGTAGCTGGATCCTGAAACACATTTGCGACAAGAGGCGGCACGGCCTCGCCCAACTAAACCAGAATTCTTCTGGGCTGCGTTGCGCTGTTTTCTTTCCAAGCAACATCATTGGGTTAGTGTTTAAGCTACTACAAATTTCCTAACAGCGGAAGCCGTCCTTCGAAGCATGAATACCCTTCAGCAAGCAAAGGCCTGCTGCACATCCCTAGTTTCCTCAGCATCTTACGTGGTCTAGGTACTCCGTGCGTTTGTCCACTCTCTTAGAAAGGACGGTAGACGAAGAAATTTTTGCCGTCCTAGGAGAAAATTTCATCATATTTACTTTAATGAAGCGCACAATTTTGAGCGCCATAGATTTTAAATCTTTGACTTCATATCAGTGGATGAAATGGCTCCCGTTCGCTTGTCCGCTGAGAAAAAAGTGACTGTTCCCACGGTCTTGAATGAGACTTCGTCATCAATTCGGTGTAGAGAAAAGACTACTAGACTTGCAATTAGACTCCGATACTAGGTGGGAAGAACTGACGAGACCTATCATTCATCACTATGCGCTAGCACTTTTGCGGACCCTCAGGATGAAGGAATCAGACGGAGTACAGAATAAAATCGTGTAGCAAGGCCAAACATGGGTTGTAGAGACATTGAGTTCAGACGAGAAGCCAGCCGCTAAAAGAGTGATGAACGTGTCTTCACAAGTTTATGGCAAATTGATACTGGAGAAATAGAGATTGCATGACATCTGAAACCGAGGATGAGCTTCAATTGCAGTAGTTGAGCCCAATTTGCCTCTACACATTCCTAAGGCACAATAAAAACATTGACCAAGGCAACATGGTGCTATCTCGGCCCACTTGCTATTCATTCCTGCCTCTGGCTCAGAACACTTATAGACGACAGCGGATCGTAATTCCTTAATGCGGGTCTGGGAAGTTGACAAACAGCAAAGTGTCAACTTTTTGGAAACCAATTCGACAGTTAATATATAGTGTACAGGCCCACAGACCTTGCTAGTAACTACGTTCGTGCACCAACATTGGACAACCAAGTTAAAAAGCATGCGCAAAGTGTAAAGATTCGATGAGCATTCCATAACGCAGTTGAAAACCCCAACGTTTGAGGGTGAAATGTATGAGAGATATGAGATTATGTAGCAACCGTCGGTAAGGAACCTTCTCATCCTCGGAAGCCTCTGAGGCTCCAGCTACGGTGCTCACGATAGTGTGCTCTAGAACAAAGGATAGAAGAAGCAATGGTGAAAGCAGATACCCAAAGCTTCCCACAATATTTGTCCAGAAATGAGATGAGTGAGAAAAAGGACGAAGGTCAAGCCACACCACGCAAAGGTTTTCAGCAAGGGAGGCTAATTCATCTGGCCAATCAGCGTCGTGTATTTGTCGAGTCTTGGCAGAGAAGCTTGGAGCAACAGTCCTCCAACCTCACTTTGAATCAATTGACAGCAGAAACCGTCAATTGCGTGCAACGCACATAACAATGCTGAGTCGACAGCTGCTGAGGTCAAGTTCAAGGCTGCAAAGGCCTCTTCTACTGAATGCGTCGCGTTCATTCAGCTCCAGTGATGGACGGTCCGCAGAAGTCGAGCTCACGATAGGTATGCAGATTCCGACACAGGGACATGACTGTAGCTGACCCCATAACAGACGGGAAGAAGGTGTCGATTGAAGGTCAGCATATGCTTTCAAATATCTGAAAGTCGAGGCAGCTAATGATGTACAGCTGGATCCGCTCTCATCCAGGCGTGCGAGAAAGCCGGATCAACTGTGCCGAGATACTGCTACCATGAAAAGCTCATGATTGCTGGCAACTGCCGCATGTGCCTGGTAGAGGTGGAGAGGGCCCCGAAACCAGTGGCATCGTGTGCATGGCCTGTTCAACCAGGTATGGTGGTCAAGACAAATTCACCCTTGGTGCATAAAGCAAGAGAAGGCGTCATGGAGTTTCTGTTGGCAAATCATCCACTAGATTGCCCCATCTGCGATCAAGGTGGCGAGTGCGATTTGCAAGACCAGTCAATGCGCTATGGTGCAGATAGAGGCAGATTTCATGAAATTGGAGGCAAGCGCGCCGTTGAGGACAAGAATATAGGACCCCTGATTAAGGTTTGGCAAATGAAAGCGATACTTGGAAATTGCGTGCGCTGACTACAACAGACTTCGATGAACAGATGTATTCATTGCACACGCTGTATCCGATTTGCCAATGACGTCGCGGGTGCTCCAGAGTTAGGTTCGACTGGACGTGGCAACGATCTTCAGATCGGCACCTACCTCGAGAAGAACCTTGACTCGGAAATGTCAGCGAATATCATCGACCTTTGCCCAGTTGGAGCACTCACATCGAAACCGTATGCATTCAAAGCAAGGCCTTGGGAGCTTGCTCACACAGAGACGATTGACGTCTTAGACGGCCTAGGCTCGAACATCCGTGTTGACTCAAGAGGTCTCATAGTCATGAGAGTTCTCCCACGCCTTAACGATGATGTCAACGAAGAATGGATCAATGACAAGTCCCGGTTTGCATGTGATGGCCTGAATACTCAGCGCTTGACAATACCCCTCATCCGACGTGGTGACGATTTTGAGCCGGCATCGTGGGAGCAGGCTTTGGTTGAGATAGGCGAGGCATATAAGAGAATCAAACCCAGGACGAACGAATTCAAGGTAGTTGCCGGGCAGCTCGTTGAAACCGAATCACTTGTTGCCATAAAGGACCTTGCGAACAAGCTAGGTCATGATAACCTTGCTTTGGACCAACCGTTAGGTGACCAGCCACTTGCACACGGTGTTGATTTGCGCACGAACTTCGTCTTTAACTCGAGGATCTACGGTGTAGAAGAGGCGGATTGCATCCTGCTTGTGGGCACCAATCCCCGCCATGAAGCTGCCGTTCTCAACGCGAGAATTCGAAAGCATTGGCTGAGATCTGACCTTGAGATTGGCTTGATTGGCGAGGCTTTTGAGAGCACATTTGACGTGGAGCATCTTGGTGCTAATGTCCATGACCTGAAGAAGGCGCTCGCTGGGCCTTTTGGCAAGAAACTAGCTGCTGCTAAAAAACCGATGATCATTGTGGGTAGTGGCATTGTTGAACACGCCGATGGTCGAGCTGTCTTTGAACAAGTCGGTTCGTTTGTGGAAAAGCACAAGACCAACTTCCAAACCCCAGAGTGGAATGGTTACAATATTTTGCAACGAGCTGCGTCTCGGACTGGTGCTTACGAAGTTGGCTTTACAGTCCCATCTCCTCAAATTGCACAGGTTCAGCCCAAGATTGTTTGGCTGTTGGCTGCCGACGAAATCAGCGAATCTGATATCCCAAAGCATGCTTTCGTTATTTACCAGGGCCATCATGGCGACAGAGGTGCTGCAATGGCAGACATTGTCCTTCCAGGTGCATCTTATGTTGAAAAGAGCGGCACATATCTCAACACCGAGGCTCGCGTGCAGACCACTCGGAATGCCGTAGCACTTGTAGGTGCAGCAAGAGAAGATTGGAAGATTATACGTGCCGCTAGCGAATATCTGGGTGCCCCACTTCCGTACGACGATATTGAAGCCCTTAGGGATCGCATGGAGGAGATTTCGCCTGCGTTGAGACGATATGATGTCGTAGAGGGTTCTGGTCTGGCTACATTAAGCAAGGTTCAGCTCGTGGATCAAAACAAAGGGGCAAAGGTTTCGGGTGAGTCCTTCAAAAATGTCATTGAAGACTTCTACTTCACGGACGTGGTTTCGAGAAGGTATGCTTATCAAACTATCTATACATTGTGTATGAAAAAACTAATATCATTTGCTTTAGCTCACCAACGATGGCGAGATGCTCTGCAGCAAAAGCGCAGAAGATTGCAGACACGAATTTCATGGCACCAGGCGAGCCAAACCCTCAAGTCAATTACGGCCCACCTGACAGTCCCGCGGCGTTGCAAGCTGGTGGATAGAATATATCCAACATTCCTTTCCTTCTGATGTGCGAAAAGCAATTGTAACAGTGGCCGCAAGTGCTGTGCATTTCTGTACTGTGGTTATGTTTGAGATTACAGTTGTATATAGGTTATCCTTAGAATGTGCAGCATACACACTTTTGAAGTTCGCAAGTCATCTGCCGAATTTTTCATGTTACCAAGTTCAAGAAGCTACCATGTTGTAAGTTGAAGATGCGTCTTCACGGTTGATCCCATTCCTTGCTTGCATGTTTTGTTGAAGGTGCTGATGTATTTTTAGTTTTCGAAGTTTCAAATTTGCAATAGAGTTTTGACCCCAGATTCGTAGCTGAAAAATCAGCACCCACCACGCGATCGGGTTGCGTATCGCCTACGCTTTACTAATTCATTATCTAAACTATCCGATGATTCCCCTGATTCCTTAGCTTCATCTTCACTTTCTTCTTCTACTATTATAGCCTTTCGTGGGGCCCCTCGTGGCCGTTTTGTTGTTGGCTTCGCCTCCGCCTCGCGGGCTATGCGCAGCACTTTTGCCGTTATGTAGATCGAAACACCTTCTAATTGAATTCTTTTTCCTTTCTTAGCTTTCTTTCGCTTATGAAGAAGCTCATTTTGATTAGCTATCTGCTTTGCTATAATCGCGATGGTTGCATTTTGAGTTTCGCGCATTCGAGTCATCCGCTCAGCATAGCGCCTCACCGGCGAAACAATGGCGGGACACTCGCGTAATGACTCTGTAAACCTTTTATTTAACCTTATTAGCTTAATTGCCTCTAGAGGAGAGCTATTTAATAATGAAAGGTCAATATTAGTGGTTTCATATGGTGTGACTGGCTGAGGAGCAGGCGAAGAAGACTCTTTTGGAATAGATCTGAGTACGCGCATGGGAGCCGCAGGCCATAAGCTGGTACCTCGCCATCCACTAAGTATATTCTTTTCAGTCATTGCCTTCTACGTGCTCGTGACAGTAATTCGATCCATTCTGCCCGTGGGATGTGTTGTGAGCTGAGCTAGGATATCGCATTGTTATGACCATAATACGTGAAACACCAAGAACCAGATTTATTGGTTCGGGAAGAAAGAACCAATTGAAAGTGTAGTAGCGCTCATGGATGAGCAGGATGAACACGAATTTCCTATGTCCATAAAAACATCCTGTCCCTACCTCATTAACGGCTCTCTGTAGTTTAACTGTCTAGTTTACCTAGTAGTTAGTCTGAATACTCTCTCTTACTTGAAAGCTTATACTACCCTAAGTCATAAAGCTGAACTATTTTATTATCTCTCCTCTCTCAAAAAGCCCTAGTTCTCTCTTGTTCCCTTTGCTCTAGGAAGCTCATCCCTTCCGAAGTGGCTTACGATAGTGAAGCTAGTCGGTATAGGGAAAGTATTCCTAACACGCATGCGTCTCGCTAGAATGATACCGTTTGAATGCTGAAACACACCCACATCAAGTGGCTGTAGTATATGTGAGCAATGGGGTGGCATCATAAGAAGATCAATCTGGTTCTCCATACAATATGCAATAAAATCGTCTTGGATATGACTTCCATGCCCATCAGTAGTGAGCAAACGCTGGCGTCCCGCAGCCTTCGCGCGGGTTAATGGATTAAATACCCGCTTTAGCCACTCAAGACTCAAATTATTTGAAGTCCAGCCGTTTTTGCTGCTAGCAATATGCCAGTTTAGAGGTATTTGCTCGTTAATCCATCGTGCATTAACATCAGTACCTTTGAATATTAGGAGTGGTGGCAGCGCTTCGCCGACGGCACTGATACATTCAATATCCGTTACCCACTCTTGCTTTCCTATAACTACTTTATACTTGATATTCTTATCAAGATAAACTAGCACTTTTATTGCCATCTCTTCACCAATACCAAATCCAGATTCATCCATATTCCACATATTTGAAGGTTCATAGTGATGCTCTTCTATCTTCGATGCGACTGCGTTAAACCAGCAATTCACATTCTCATATCTAACTCCATTTTGTCGCGCATGCTCTAATTGACGAGCATATATTGAGCCTACTTCAGGATGCCTATTTTGAAAGCGATATATCCATTTGGGGTTGATTGGATCCAATTGAGGAGTGTAGGTGATGGATCGTGACGCGTGCGTAACGCGTGCGGCTCG
Source organism: Verruconis gallopava (assembly GCF_000836295.1). Taxonomy (NCBI): domain Eukaryota; kingdom Fungi; phylum Ascomycota; class Dothideomycetes; order Venturiales; family Sympoventuriaceae; genus Verruconis; species Verruconis gallopava. The sequence continues at coordinate 5,332 of NW_015622197.1, read as the reverse complement.
TAGGCTTTGCGCCATGTCTTTCAACGAGTTCGTGATTGGGGTGCCGGTAATAGTATATCGCTTTATCCATCGTACAAGAGTAGATTCTTCCGTGTCTGTAAGTATCTGCTGCATTGTGTGGCTTTTGAGTGCGATTTGGCTCCGCGTAGCCTGCGTTGTAGCTGTGAATATGAAACTTGAAAATGAATTGCAGTAGCTTTAATAGTTGAAATTTTATTTTCTCTCCAAGCAGTTAAAGCCTTTTGAAGTTGAATTTCAGTATTTAAATAATTTTTTGATGACTTAATAGCCTTGTTTGAAAATATCGCGTGTTGGATGCGCGACATGTGTTTTTCAGCTACAAATCTGGGGTCGCTACGAATCTGGGGTCGCTACGAATCTGGGGTCAAAACTCTATAGCATTCCCGCTCGATTTTTGAACCATGATTCTAATCCCATTCAGTTTTCCTTGTGTTTAGAGGTCAAATATAAATACTTCATATTGAGGCGATAGTTCTCCTTTCAAGTAAGTTGGAATGGACTCAAATGTACTTCGAGAAGTCTAGATAAATTGAATGTATAAAAGAGAAGAGAGATCAGATCTATTCTGATCGCTGAGTCCTCCCTTTTCACCTAGTCAATCATCTTTCATAACCCTAGCACCTTATGGTTTTCCGCACATTTTGAAGTACGCACCATGACCATGACTATCCCGACAAACCTTCTCGACTGTTGTTATGCACCAATAATCTGACAAAATGCAATACACCAACAGGGAATTCCTAAGCGCTCACCGATGGGCTATATTACTCTAGACAGGAAAGAATATACGAGAGTAGGAAGGGACTTGTATCAAGTATGAGGATTTCGCTCGAAACCAGAAGTCTATGTAGGGATTCATTGAGTTTGCTGGTTCGATCACCCTTATTCTTGAAGCAAACTCCTCTAAGTGGTAAACTCAATGTCAGCTTTAAGTGACTCTCTTTCCATCTAAGACTCAATAACACCTGACCCCGTCCTCGCTCTAGGAAGCTCGTGTTGGAAGGTTCAACCATCATGACTGGTATAGATGAGCTCCCTAGGTCTAGCGTACCCTAGTTTACCGCTCCTATGCAGTTTTCACTTCATGTATCTTGCATCCTGCAACTTAACAATCAGCAGATGTACCTTTCACCATAAAGTTGCAAGAGCTCGTCCCTTCCAAAGTAGCTTGCGTTATCCTGCTTGAAGGATCTGGTAGTTGACTCCTAGCATCGACGTAATGGAAATAACAGCCCATATATCAATTTGCAAACAACAGAGCATCCTTATGGTGAGAAATCCCCATCGCAGTAAGATGGCTTTCATGGTAAGCGCAAATGCTATAATCATGTTTGAACCTATCGTGAGGCTATGTTCTTTTTCGGCATGGTAATTAATGCACAGATCATCTGCATTTGAAGATTTGCAAAATTGTGTTTCCATACACGTATTGCAACCCGCATGCCGAACGCCGCTTTAAAAAGCTCAGTCTGTGAACAGGATCATCTGATTTTTTTTTCTCATGCCAGCCATCCCCACGCTACGAAAAGTGATCATATACGGGGTCCACGGAGCACGTCAATAACCGGCATTCTAGTGAAGCACAATCTGGGTTCTATAAATCCGCAACTTTCTGTACCAATGGTATTGGTTATATAAAGATTTGAGTCTTCACTTTCTGTGGCGAACCATACAAACAGAGCCACTTTGAAGTAGATCCAGCTTTTGCTCCGCATTCATAGACATCGCTCTCTAATGCCATGCGGAATGCATTGCTTAACGATCGATTGTGTCAAGTGCCGTCATCCAGCGCTCACTGTACGAGTCACATCATATTGGCCTTAGTAAATCCCATTTGTACAATTATACACTCGCAATGCTTTTCAGTTCACGAATAGGCGTGAGTCAGGGTGCCAGACTTTGTTCTCGTTTGTTAAACTATCCGCCTTACGCATCACGTCGATTCGAGCAAAGCCAAGTCAAGAACATGTCACTCTTGGCAAATAAAGAATTGCACATGCGTATATCGAACTTCGTGACATTCAAGGTCCCTCGTGCTCATGGTTTGGCTTTAAGACAATGTGGTTGCTGGCTGTAGTTTATGTGTGTGGTGCCTCCCGTGGACTGATATGCCTCTCCTCACAATTTATGTTTCTTCTGCCCGCTTGCAACCTTTGCGAACTCTTTCTGCGGAACACCCGAAAGGAAGCGGTCCAACAGTCCAAAAACCTCCTTGGAACCTTGGGCATTGTATGTCTGCATGAAAGGCGCTTTAATCTGCTTCTTGATTTCGAGCATGCTCGAATGGCTCAGATGGTCACCCATGCGATCGTCTACCTCCTTGAGCACCTCTGCAAGAAATTTTTCCGAGTAGCCAGGCGCTTTGGGGTCGCCAGCTCCGTCGAGCACCTTGTTGACGAAACCCGTGTGCACCAGCTCCTCACACGTGATCCTCTTGCTCTGGATCAGCGCCTCATTCGCCTTGCTGAGACCCATTCGCTGCACGAAAGTCTGCGCCGCCAATCCCTCGCTTACGAGGCCCAACGATGAAAACGGAGTTAGAAGAAAGGTATGCGGGGCGGCATACACGAAATCGGCGTGAGCAGCGATGGCGGCTGAGAGGCCGACACAGGGGCCGTTTAGAGCAGCAACCAGGATCTTGGGATGCGAGTAAAATGCCTGAGTGATGTGAAGGTTATTGGCAACACCAGTGTAAAGTATGCCAGCTCGCGCATCTTCTTTGCTGTTCTCGGCGGGAACTTTGCGAGGCACAGAGACATCGGCGCCTCTGTTGATATTCAATTAGATTCAGATGCGACAGAGGATTTGCTGATTACATACGCCGAGAAAAACCGGCCCTTGCCGATAAGAATGGTGATGGTGATATCGTCCATAGAAGCAACTTCATGTAGAAGACAGGCGATCTTAAAGTAGTCCGCTGAGGTCATGGCATTGAGCTTGCGGGGCTTATTGATCGTGATTATGGCAACGTTGCCTTTCGTACGAAGCGTCACTTCGTCGGCGGACATACTAGGCAAGTTTCGGCTATCGAGGACGTAAGTTACTTAAACGACGGAAGTGATGCAAATATCAATGGCAAGAGGGCGACACAGCTATAAGGCAATCAATGAGAAGTGAGCTGCAATCCAAAATAAGACGCAGGGAGATATAAGACTGTTGGAGGACAGGCTTGCATGCAGACCACGGTTGATCGGTGTCGGAGGACCAAGAATTCGTAGTTTACCATTATCACCTCGGTCTAGCGAACGCATCAAACGCCATTTCCCCACACTAGAAAAGCATCCCAAGAGCGTTTAGCGCAACTCTACTGAATCATCGCGGACTAGGGTCCCAGAAACATGCGTGGCTCTCTTCAGAAGGTTGAAAAAGACTTACATCAGCTGCGAAGACGCCTTAGGCCGGAATCTTCAACCCGGATTGCCGTCCACGTGTCAAACAGACGTGGACCACATCATTGGCACCACATTTGAATACCGTCCATTACATCGCGCTCGACCCAAAGCTTCGTTGCAAGAGCCGGCAAAATGGGCGGGCCGAATCTTGAAATATTCAAGGCCAGCTGCTCTCCTCTTGCTCTATATTTGATGGTTGCGCTGACGCTCGCACAGTTTGGCATGTACATCATGTTCCCCATAGGCTGGATGTATTACTTCGGCACCAATCTCGATGACAAATTCTCCGTCGAGGATTTCTGGCCGACAAAGGAGCAGCTGAACAAGGTTCCAACCGAGCGAGAGGACATCCTCGAAGAACTAGAGAGGATGAAAAGGAGGAGGCTACGGAGGCGAGAGCTGCGGTTGAAAGAAGAGGCTATGAATGATAGAAATGCCGGCGTCAGGATCCCAGCGGGCCACACACTTAATATGGGACGTCCCCTAGAACAGATAGGCGAGAATGCGACAAAAGCTTTACAAAGAGAAGGTAGGGGATGGTTGGATTGGATGAGGTGGAAATGACATTCTTCGAGCCTTTCTCCAAGTCATTTTGTGTAAGGATCATATATCCAGAAGGTGCGACGGATCGCTTGCCGACATTGCAAATGAAAAATTTGGATACATGGACGACAAACCGAGCAGTATAATACTCACATAACGTAATTCGCCACCAAGTCGCGCAGCATATCACTGACAATACCATATTATGTGATGATATCGCGGACAAGTATAAACCATTGTTAGATAAGCTTAGGATCTTCACATAAAGCATGCTGGTAATCGTATTCACGATTATATCGTGATTTAAGCTCTGGTTGGCGGTTAATGAATGTCGTAGGCCAGTTTTTACCAAGATGTGTATTTGGTCCGCATTGCTTCTGTAGCAATAGATTGGCCGCTGATCGCAGATTTGCTGGTGATAATGAATAGCCTCAATCGGACATGCTACATAACCATGCTCTTAGAGTCTCCTCTTCTGTTATTGTAAGTTTGTGGCCAACTGGTCGGTAATCGACGCGTCCGACGCGACCGTGAATGCGATCACGTAAGGTGCTCTCAGGCACGTTATAAAGTCGCGCAGCAGCTCGAATTGATAGATTTGATTGAGAATTAATTGCTTGAATTGCTAATAAAAATTTTTTCCCTCATTCTGAACTGATTTGGACATGTTGTTGTGGTATAATGATGAATCTCAATGATGATATCTATAACTTTGATGAGACAGGCTTTGCAATGGGCATTGCAAGTACATCACGAGTAATAAGAACATCTGATCAACGCACAAGACCTACTCTTATCCAACAAGGCGATCGTGAATGGGCTACAGTGATAGAGGCAATCGGAGCTAATAGCTATCATCTACCACCCATTGTGATTCTGAAAGGCAAGGTTCATATCCAGAATTAGTATGAATACTGCGAATTACCACAAGACTGGGTAATCAGCCTTAGCCTAAAGAGGTGGACAATAAATGAGCTTGGTCTTCGATGGCTTACTGATATATTTTATCCATATACACAACCATGCACTATTGGTGCATACTGTCTACTTATCCTTATTAGGCATGAATCTCATATAACACCTGAATTTGATTATTTCTGTAAAAAACACTCTATTCATTATATTATGTATGCCTCCACATTCATCACACTTGCTACAGCCTCTTGATGTAAGCTGTTTTGCAGTCTTAAAGAGGGTATTGTTACGAGGTAACATGGTGATCACGTGAAGGGAGAGCGATCATGTTGATCATTCATGATCGAGGTGATCAGTCTGCATAAGCGAAAGGTTGTGATTCGCTCAGAAGGATTGAACGAATCAGGAATGCAGTTAGTGATCAGTCTGATCATTCATGATCAGAATGATCGCTGAGAATC
>NW_015622196.1:22098-85991 GCF_000836295.1 Verruconis gallopava | reverse complement strand
CGTTTGAGCAGGTGGTCTTGTGTTTTGTGGGCTGTGTATACTTGTTGCCATTGCTCCTTGCGCTGCCACAGCGGCATAGCTTGCCATAGCCTGCTGCTGCTGTGTCCCTTTGCTTCTGAGTACCGTCTTGCCTATGTCGACTGCCTCGATCGCCGCTGTCTTCGCCTCTTTACCCGCTGTTGCTGCTGCTTGTGTATTTGCCTTTGTTGCCTCTATGTCTTCCCGGATGTGTCGGAAGGCTTCATCAATGCTTTTCCATCCGTTCACTGTCTCTGTGCGCAGTCGATCTACCTTCTCTTCTAGGGTGGCTACGTCAGGGGTGTCCTTGATTTTGGCGAGCGCAAGTAGCGCGCTCTTGAGGGCTTTGCTTAGTTGCTTTCTATCGATCTCTTTATCTCTTTCTACGACGTGCAATGTATCGCTGAGCTGCTTCGTGATTTCTAGGACATGCTCTCGAAGGTTGGTGGGCCCGGTTACCTCCTGGGACCAGGGCGTCGCCATGTCTTACGGCCGCGTTGGGCGGTGCGGCTTCCGATAAAGCAGTTTCCGGTCTTCAGGGGGTGTATGTGAACACAATTGAGCTCTTTATTCCAAGAGTGAGAGTTCTCGCTGTTGTTGTGCTTTTACTTCAAGAAATAGAACTATGAAAGGGAATGTAAATGGATCATGTGACTCGTATGTAGCCTGCATATCCGAATTCGGATGGGTCAGGGTAAATGAAGAATCAAATCAAATCAAATCAAAATCAATCAATGTCTGTGCGGAAGATCACGGGAACGATGAATGGTGCATAAGTGAGATCGTAAACCTGCTTAGTTCATTGTATACTGTCTTGAATGATGGATTGTCTGGTTGTTCTCCTGTCCCCTACCCCTGGCTCTCCTCTCTTAAGTTATCTAGCCAGCGTTTGCTTATGTCACGTGATACTTGATATGTGCTTAGACTGACAGGGACGCGATGGATTAAGTTATGTAATTTATCACGTTTCAGCTGTTTGCCTAAGTCCTCCCAACCGGGCATAGCGGCGGAGGAAAAGAGCTGCTACAACCGTGTAGGAATTAAACCAAAGTAAACCAGAACATATACAACAACTTACAATAATATACAATATCATTATAAGAACAAACTTTCGTCAAAAAGTATATCTATTTATATTATTTTTCACTTCCTTGTGCTTCCTTGAACTCGGCACATCAGCAATCTTAAGCACTGCCTAGCTTAGGCTGGACTTTTAGTTTGACACATTGTCCTTCGCTGGGTATAGCCACAAAATGAAATGGTGGCTGAAACCGTGTAGGATTAAATTAAATAATCAATGTCCTTCGCAGGGCATAACTACAAGGTAGAACAGTAGCTAAAACCGGGTAGAATTCAATCCATCAAATCGATGAACTTGAGAGCTTGGTACTGTGGAGCTAGCAATTCATACAACTCGACACGATAAAGAGCAGTATAGATATGGATAAGGTAAAGAACCTGCATGCGGCCTGTTGCCCCTGCATAGATAATAAACTTCCGTGGTAGCCCACTTTCATACTCAAACGCAATTCCGAGACACGTTTAATTGAAATTAGTTTTTCCTTCCCTCACATTGTATGAATTGAAAATTCAAGTTTCCATTAGCCTTTCTTAGGAAATCTCAAGTTGAAGCTTTTTCAACTCAAAAACTTGGTCGGCACGGGTATGTGCACAGCTCTAATGTACTCTGCAAAGCCCTTGCCTAGTCCGTCCAGTAAGGCAGTGCTGGTGACGCCCTTCTGAAGGGCACCGTACACGACGAAGTGAACAGCTAAAATGTCTGGGAATTCGACACGCTCGATGAAGTACCAGTCTTTCCAATCTTTACCCATTAACTCCCGCAGCTTGTCTCTTGTCATCAGAGATCGGAACCAGTCCCATTGCTCCGGCTTCTGGACGTATAAGCCGATGTTGACATTTCCACCTTTGTCACCCGATCTTCCTAGCGCAATGTCGCCCAGTGGTCGCATTTCTGTTGGACCAAAACTATTCAGATTTACCGGGCTGTTCGTCTCGTAGTTTGCGCGAGCTTCTAATCCTGCTGTTTGCTTTGGAGGCCCAACAACGAAGCGGCTTGCCTTACCTTCGGCAGTGATAATGCAGACTGCCTCGTCAAGCTCGGTTTGTGGGATAGTGGCGGGATAGAATCCGATAAACTGCTTGGGGATCGCCGTCCTCATATCCAAGGACCCATGCATGCCAGCAAAATGCGCCATACCGTTGAAAGCCCATGCTTTGATGATGCTTGAGACATCCTGAGCGGTTTTACCTTGACCGAAGATGCGAAGATATGTGGTTGAGGCGAGCTGACTATCAGGATTCTCTTTTGGCACACCAACCCGTTGAAAGTCGAGTACATCAAGCTTGACTCCCCACTCCTCAAGTTTCTTTCTCATTTGCATTTCAGCGTAGTCCCATTTCCAACTTGTTGCGTATCCAGAAGCGTTAATGGTGAGCTCTGCCTGATATCCTCCTAAGTAAAAAGTCGCCAACTTCGTTGTGGGTGGAGGCGGATAGCCTTTAATTCCGGTGATGCGCACGCGGTTTTTGCCCTCTGCTACCACCTTAAAGTTTGTGATGTCGGCTTTAACATCGCTATTCAAATAAGTATTTCCTTGAAGCTCATACAAGAATTGGCATTTCACTGTGTCCGTAGTAACAATTCCATTTAGAGCGTCGTGCTTTGTGACGACACCCTCACCGTTCACATCTATCTCGATGATAGGCAGGCCAAGATTCATAAGCTCTTCAACTCGATATTTGTAGGAGCCAGCAAAATTAGCACCGGTGATGTATGTACTGCATTCAATCAAATGCCCACAAACTAGAGCATGGGCTAGTGCATCATAGTCGTCCTCGTCCCACTGATGCCACCATGCTGCTGCACCGATGACGGGGGAGGCATCGGCAACACTGTGTTCGGGTAAGCTTTCCACATTGAAGTCTGATGTATACCAAATCCACCTACCGACCGCAGATGACAATGTCAGCGCCCTCATCCAGGCCGCGTTTGATCGCTCTGTATCCCAAATAGGCATTTACGCATATAACAGGCATTGTTTCTGGATTATCCAGAAAATCGGCTGATTTATCTGCTAGGTTGACATGTGCATTTGCCTTGTCAAGATGAGAAAATTCACCCTTTTTAATTCTTCCCACCAGCTCATCTTTCCTGTGCAAAAGATTGTCTCCTTCAACGTACGCGACAGTTAAATCCAATCCCTTTTCTTTGACCTACCAAGTTGTCAACGAGAACTCATCTTTTTCACGTACAGCTTCTCGAAAAGAACCAATACGCACCAAGGCATATGTCTTCTCCGCCAAGCCTTTTGGATTGAGACTTCCCCCATTGATTATAATTTTGATTCTCTTCTCATTGGCGATTTCGAGAGTTTGTTGCAGACCATCCCACGCTGTTGGTATCCAGCCAGGATGGTCAGACGTCCGCATGGCTTCAGCATCATTTGCTAGATTTACCTCTGCAATAACTGTGAGTAAGAATTTTTGCGGGCCATTTGCTCTTCTCACCTGCCAGGTAGTCACCAGTGATTACGTCTACATCACCATACTTGGCTTGATTGTACATGTGCACTCCTGGATCACCTTGGCTTTACTTAGAGTACTGAGGCTAGCATTCTGTAGCATATAAACGTACATGCTGCCCCGGAGCAATTTGCAACTCGTACAGGCCGTTTTGGCTCAGCTATCCTGACTGCTGGCATTTTCTTTGCTGCAAAGCTTGCGAAAATGGATCAATAGCAGTCCAGTGTCTACGGTAAAATGTAACATGTCGGCCAGAGTTGAGAAATTGCGACTATATCGGCTGTGCAATGTCAGTGCCCAATTGATGAAGCGGGGAAGGATGGTAATCGGGTCTCGGCAGACGTTGAGCGAACTACATACAGGAAGAATGACATATTAAGGCCGAGTTATCCGAATTCGGCAATATGAATTGCTCATATGCTCACTATTAGCTACAGACCCCACTTCCTACAAAATTCTTAACCATACATAGTGTGTAGTTTCATAATCTGACATTTCGCGCATAATAGGCGTTCCTAGGCATGTGGGGCGGGCTACCCCGCCAAACGTTGAGGATGCAGCCGAGAGCCGGCGGAATGGATTCTGCCATTAAGCTCGAAGAGACACGAGGCAAGGTTGTACAGGTCGAACTCGAGCAAGGTTGGATACTACTTCAAAGAACTGCTCTGCATTCCTGATTAGGTCCATCTCAAGCAAGAGAAGCCTAACGATAAAATGGCAACACTCATTCAAAATCCAGCCGATACTGTGAATTCCGTTCCGACTAAAGCATTGGACAAAACCGAAAGCAATACAAGCGCCGTCGAAAAACCTGATTACTCGGTACAACAAGAAACATGTGAACTCCTTATCAATGGAATCATCAAGAACCCGCTTATGCGAGATCTGCCACCAGAGCTGGAGGCATTAAGCAAACATGTTCGCTTTGAGGGTAATCGATTACCTAGCATTCCAATCAATTGGCGTTTCGCCGAAAGCATTTCGTAAGTACGGTGTATGGTAATCTAGAAGCCAAAATGAGTTCTAAGTGCAAACTAGTGCTCTTAAAGGATTCGAAGCCACTATGCTGAACTATCTGGTTCAAAAGAAATACGGGACAAAGCCAGCAGATGTCGTAATCAATACGGATCATGCTTCTTTGTTCTTCATGTCACCAATGCTCGCACAGGTAATCGTAGATGGGAAACCCCAGCCAGTTGGGTTATTGGTAGGGGACAACGCTAAGCTCTTTCCTAACCGAGACTTGCACAGAGCGGGCTCGACTCTACACAGAGCTCTTGCAACAAACATATATAAGACGAAGGACAAGCGTTTCTTTCACCTTCACGGAAGTATGAATCCTGAGCCCACACTGACTGCTTTGGGCTTGCCCGTCGAAGGCCAGGACAACGATACGTTTGATTCCGTGGTTGATCGCATCCAGAATGAAGTCTCAAAGTGGAATGCCGAAGACATTGACTACGTCATGAATGAGAAGCACCGCCAGGCTGGAACCATCGCGTGGACTACTGAGGAGTACTTTTCTAGTGAGCATGGCCAGGCCGCTGGTAAGATTGGCCTCTACGAGATCATAAAGGATTCCGCGTCTCATCAACCACCTTCATGGTGGCCCGACAGTGCAACTTTTTTATCTTCACAGAAAAGACCACTTGCCGGTCTCAAGGTTGTTGACTTAACCCGTGTAATTGCGTCCCCAGCAATCGGCAGGGGATTGGCTGAGATGGGAGCGAGCGTGATGCGCATAACCTCGCCAAAAATCACGGACATGTCTGTGTTGCATCAAGATCTGAACTGGGGAAAATGGAATTGCCATTTGCATCTTAAAGATGAATCAGACAAAGAAAAGTTAAGAGCGTTAATCCGTGAGGCCGACGTCGTTGTCGATGGCTATCGACCGGGCGTCATGGAGCGTTTGGGATTTGGTCGCCAGGCAATCTTCGATCTCGTCAAAGATCGCCCAAGGGGAATTATTCATGTGAGGGAGAATTGTTATGGCTGGCATGGACCATGGAGCCACAGAAGCGGTTGGCAGCAGATCAGTGATGCAGTAAGGAATACTCTCTGATATGTCGCCCTTAGATGCTGACTGTTTAAACTAATGAATATTAGTGCTGTGGAATCTCCGTCGGCTATGCACGGGCTATGGGTTATGACGAAGCAGTTACTCCTGTCTACCCCAATTCAGACTACTGCACTGGCGTTTGCGGTAGTACTGGGGTTTTGGACGCTCTTGTAAGACGAGCCGTAAGCGGAGGAAGCTACGGAATAGACGTAAGAGACCATTGTTCACTATCTTTTGCTTACTCTCACAAAGCTCATTTCAGGTATCGCTCAACTACTATTCTCAATGGCTTGCTCGAACTGTCGGAGAATACGACGACAAGGTCTGGCGTGATCTATGGTCGAGACACGGCTCTCCAGCATTCCGTCACTATCATAATATGGGATATACCATCCCAGCTCATCTTAAAATGCTGAGAGAGTATGATGCAGAAACCATGTTTAAGCCATCGTTCTTCGAGCAGCGCGAGTCAAAGAATTTATGCGCCACTTTTGTAGGCGTGAAGCCGATTGCCCAGTTCCCAAACAAAGAAATTGAGCTAGGTTACCATGTTGGCACTCGGGGCAATGGAATAGATCAGCCACGCTGGCCAAAAGATCTATCCGTAGAAGTTGTTAAAAGTGAAAACTGAGGATCTCCATTCTCACGAGGGGAAATGGAAACAAAGGTCGCCAAACAGGGGCTCCTCATGTGGCAGAACGCTACATTTTCGGAAAACATCGGCATGTAATTTCAGCTGACAAAATGCGCGCGACACCGTTGCATATGTCGAACCTGAAAAAAATTCCAGTGACTTGTATGCGAAAAGCTGGTCGTCTAATATACAAAGTATTTTTGAGCTGACAATGTAATTGCCAGACAAGGAAATTAGTTGGTTGTCCGTCAGTCCGTCTAGTTTAGACGTTGATTCAGACTATTAGCATGTTATTCTTTTTGTTCAGCCCTTCCCGCGTAAACACCGGCAGCAATCTCACCTTCGAATCTGTTTCCAGAATCACTGGATTTTAACAAAGACGTGATTGAAGGCATTTGATTTTATACTATTCACCCCGCTACAGTTCCCAATATTGTTTATTCGAATCTTGGCAAACTAATAGCACTTGATAATGAACCAGCCGTCGCCAAAAATTGTCCACTGTACTCACTCGCTATTGTTGGTCTTGGTATATTTGACTATATATAAAGCAATGTACATCACTAACGGACTAAGACATTATGCTTAGATGTACACAAACGCACCATTGTGAATGCGTATGTTTGAACAACGTTTCATTCTGATACGATGCTTGCTCAAGGAGAAAGGTGTTAGGAATCTATTCCATATCCGTCAAGACTCACTAACGTAAGCCAATTTGGAAGCGGTGAGCTTCCTAAAGCGAGAGAGGAAAGTACTGATGTTATACTGAAAGAGGAAGAGTATACAAATAACAACGTTTGTGACTTAGGAAAGATCTGCTTTAATAGGTAAAGATAGATTAAGATTAACTAACTAGACAAACTAGATAGTTTAATTACGGATTCTTTCGAAGGAAAACCGCAATCCTTTTATAGAGAATGGAAATAGGTAATCACCGTGATCATGCATGATTAATGTGATCACTACCTGCACTCTTAATTCATTAATTTTTGTAGGACTAATGAGATTCTTTCTTGCCATGCATTTTGATCACCTTGATCATGAATGATGGAATGATCACACACGTGACTTTATGTTACTTCGTAACAAAAGGCAGTTCATATTTCGTTTTTGAACAGAGATTACGCGTTTATATTGACTATGCTTACGGCATCTATTGCTGCATATGTATCCCCGACTTGGACTTGCTCATTTTGAGTTAGTTTCAGGGTAGTGAATCGTTCTTGATGTTGCAGATATGTGTACTTGAGCATGAATCAGGTCTGAATAGGTTTGCATTGCGGATGAGTAGCACAAAGGCAGCCTCAGGACTGGGCTTTCATCTCGCATGCTCCTCACGATCCCCTTTCAGAGCTAGCTTCTGCCTTGTTTGCGGGCCATATTCTAGCTGTCTTTTTAGTTGCCGGCTGATATGTTGCAGTGCATGCGGTATCTTTCTTTCTCCCCTGCCTCTCAAAACACCACATGTACCATCCTGCTTTAAGAGTGGACCGGTGAGGAGGAACTAGCACTAAGTCTGCCTGCGGAAGAGAAATAAGGCATGGTCGCGTCACTGTAAAATCTTGCCACGTAGCAGTTTCCGTTCTGCGCAGTTTTGATATATTCTATAATTTTTTATCTCATATTTTATGCTATCTGAGTCTTAATATCAATGAACCGATTCAAATAGTCAAATTAGAATTTGAACTCCTTTTTATGTAAATCGTTTGCTATATAGTAAAAATGCGCCTTCTTTGCTATAGTGATTTTGGAGGCCTGGGCTTTATAGACTTTACTGGAAAGACGGCCCCTCCGTATGAAATTCTTTCACAGATATGCAGTGATGCCCACGGGTTGGATATGGGTGGATTAAAGGGGTATTTCCCAAACATAAACAAGGGGAAAGAAGCATGAACGGGCTGCCACCCCCCTTGTCGATAGCATTGTTTAGGCCTGATTGATGCCTCCTTGGCCTTGTCAAGGAACGCTAGGGCTCCTTCAGGTAATGCCATCTGCTCACGGTGTATTACAACATCATGGCATACTGATAATTAACGCGTAATTTTCCTATATAGCATGCCTGGAAAACACTTAACCACGAGCCCTTCAAATTGGACAGCATCGTAACGATGACGGCTTGGTTCGGGGCCTCGATTAGGACGTGACGAGCTATTTATATATATGCGAAGTGATGTGTTAAAATTTGAATCTTATCAGAATCATATCCTAACTTATAAGAGCAACGAAGTCGCCCAAGGCAGTCCCGCTGGAGCTAGAGGTTGGCTTCGCAAAAAAAAAAAAAAAAAAAAAAAAAAAAAAAAAAAAAAAAAAAAAAAAAAACCTTGCTTCGCCTTCTCCCTTTGTATGGAAAGGTCGGCGTATGCCTGCATAGAGGTCGTCCATATCTGTTGGCGTCCGAATTCTACTTGGTCCTTGAATATTCCGGCTCTAGAGATGAGATTAGACTCGGAAGTTGGTATCATATACTGCCAGTCTGGCTCGTTGGTACCAGAATAGTGTTTTGCACAGCGTTAGATAGGGAGTCTTCGCCTGACAACTGTACCAACTGCTTGATGCAATCGACCACTCCTTGTAACAAATTAAGATCTTCAAAGAAGCTGGAGAGAGAGAGAAGAATCATACGATTTGTAGAGACAGAGAGTATTTCGTTCCATATAACCTCACGTTCTCGCTCATTGAAAGTGCTGAAGATCTTTCCGCTTTACGTAGTTGGCGATATACAGTCCTGCTATCTGCTCCGCACGCTCCAGGAGCTGTAAGTTTCAGTGATTCCACGGTAGTTCTGTCTCCCTTCTCCATTGCGGAGTTGTCTCCACGAAGAATCTTGGTCCAGACATCCGTGATATCAATATAAGTTAAATATCGGAGGGTTTCCTAATGAATTCAGTTAGCCAGGTGTCATATCGTTCGGTAAGCCCTCAGCTCTTCGAATCTCATTGCAAGCACTTATGGACACTGACTAAGCTCATGCCTCCTCAAGTCCAGGTATATCTATTTGATAATCAAATGCCGCTTTTTACGGAGGCGAATTTAAGATGCGTTTCAGATTCTTCTCCTTACAGTTAGAAATCGCAGAGAAGCGATCCCACTATCGTCCCTCAAATATACATCTTGTGATTTCTGATGTTGGCGACTTTTACGGTATATCTCGCCAGCGTCGTGATCCTTCTTACAAGTATAGTCTTCTATCAGAATGGCCTTTAGATCATGGCTGAGGTCTAAATAGGAGTAGAGTTTTGTAATACGCGCGGAAAAGACATCTCCTGCCTTTTAGATAAAGGCCTACGGTCAATTGCTTGTTTCCTAGGAGGAGGATTTCTGTTGCAAAATTACATGATGTCGCATGTGGGCGCCTAGCTAAGCTAGGCGCCCACATGCGAAAGAATCGCCGTTGTGCAGCGTACAAGGACGAAAAAGGAAGCGATTATGGTGCAAGAGGTTGCCCTGATTGTGCCCAGTTGTGCCGGGCGGCGTTTCGCAGCAGGGCAGATTTTAGTCCTTTGATTCATTAAAACATGTGGTTGCAGATGTCGGTTTGTCGAGCAACTCACTGTTCTGTCCTAAATATAACGACATCCGTCTCATCTCCGTCAACGTTAAGCAACAGATTGGCTGTATCAACTACGCGAGTGATGTCTGCCGTGTTCACTTGACAGCCATTCACCGTAATAGCATACGCGCCAACATTCAATTTTCTGATCACAGCGTTAATGCTCCTCGAGGTTCCGTTCCAGGTACGTATTTTGTCAAGAGAACTGCACGCTCACCCGCGTCATAAACTCTGCGAAGGCAATTCACGTCATCCTTGACTCTAAACCCGCTCACCCAGAGACTGTTCCTGACATGCGCTGAATTCCATGGATTACCAATCGTTTCCCTCTGCCCTTCCTTCACTTTCAGCCGTGCGTAGCCTCTTGCGGCTTTACCAGTATATGGATCGACGCAATCACCTTAGGTAAAGTCGCAGCGTGGATAGTAAAGCCGCCATTTTCCCATTTTGGATTCAGAAATTGATCCGCATGGCGCAAAATGAGCACGAGGTCTTTTCCACCACCGAACTCAGAGATCCACTGTGATACGTAGCCGAACGTCGGCGACATGAACGGTTTAGGCCGTGGGTTGTAAGGCTCTTGTCCATCAGTTGTCTCTCGAGCTTTCCACACAATAGACTCAGCGCCGGGTTCTACGCCGGTTGGTTTGACCATTTGCCGGATTTTCTCAGCGACGACTGGGTGGATTGATATCGATTCTGTCATCAATCCTGTGGAGGAAGCCTGACCAATGGTGGGATAGATCGACTTAACAAACTCAAAGTTCCGGGGCATGAATGCCATAGCCCTGCTTGGCTTTAGCACGACTATGAAGAATGAAGATCTAGACTAAAATTTACCATGCTGTGTGGTGTATGTCATCTGACTTTGAAAGCTGTCTCCTGCCTTTCCAGTACCATCAGCGAAACAGATCGTTTTCACCAACAAGCCTTGCTTTTCTGTCCCGGCGGCCTTGTACTTTGCGAGACGAAATCTAGAGCTTTGGCGTTGTCTGTGACGTCGTTGTATCTCATTGCAATTAAATGAGAATCACGTTGGATTCACAGCACACTCCGATCGAATTTTCTTCTTCCATTTGCTTGATAATGGTATCTTGCAATGAACGTCCACTATAAGTAAATCTTTGCGGTCCCATAGCCTAGAAGAGCGCGTCCCAGTTGAACACTATTCCTTCAGTTCCATCAAAGCGATGGTCATCAAAAGGCATAGTAAAAAGAGATACCATAAGCAAAAGATGACCAGAATACTGCGAGCCCGTTAGCATAGCCACTGGAAGCTGCGTGTTATTCGGCCCACCATGATATTCGCCGTGCAGATGGGATCAGCCCATGGTGCTCTTAACTCTTTCGATTCGGGGTCAACACGGATACCAGATTAGCTCGTCCAGTACGAATATCCCCAAACTTCTTTACACTGCATCTTCACGATTAGCTTCAATAACGTAGTCTTCAACATCGATCGCATCGCAGGAAGACGGAGACAATGCATGGCGTCAACCGCTTAAGTCATTTTCGCGAGCTGGTACCGATAAGCGATGTCCCATTCTTGCCCTGGTTCTTGTGCTCCCAGATAAGACCAGTCGCCGTCCAATTTGGAAGCGATATTGGCGAAAGTGTCGTAGGTGACGTCACTGCTCTCGTGATAGCTTTGTATATTTGGAAGTAAGCTCATTTATTCGTTGACACATTGACATCGCAGATTCGTGAGGCGATTTTGTCTAATTTCTTGTGTCCAGTATTTTAAATCCTGACCCTTGAAGTAAAATTCAAGAATGGATGACCTAGAACGATCCTACCCTTCATGACGTGATTCTCCATCTGCTAAGGGATATCTCGGGACTCCTCTGCATCTTTTTCACGTCCTAGGTTTGAACTTCTTAAGGCCTATAAATGTAAAAGGTAAATTACTCGTCATCTCTTCATCTTCCTCGCGGTACATCTGCAACAAATTCACGGTAATACGAGGTCGGGTTGAATCGTGGGGATTTCGCCCAATTTTTCGGATGACAGAACGTGCGCCACACTGCTCGCGTCTTAGGTCATCACGCCTTGTCGGGTATTTAAGTTAATGCGGATGCGGGACAAAGTGAAAGGTGGATGATAGGAAGCAGTAACAAGAAAGGCAAAGATGGGTGGTCATACATGAAGGGTGTTCTCGCCTCAAGAGACTTAAGCCTTATGTAGAAAATGAAGGTCAACCTTTCGAGCTCTGAAACCTTAAAACACAAACGCAGTCAACAGAACAATATGGTATGGTCGAAAGACAGTAGCAACGCCTAATAGCCACCTGTAATTTAATTACGCGGAAGGTCATGATCCAGGGTCGAACAAAGCAAACTTTACTTCTCTCCTGCATAAGTTATCTGTTCATTGGGACAGCGATGTAAAATGATCTTGCTTGTGGTTTCCGCTTTTGCATTCAATTCCAAGAACCGGATGTAAAGGATAGCACAAACTTGTTTCGCTGGGGCTCGAGCAAGCACCTTGTTTCCAAGTCGACTAATCAACCGAGCAAATCCGTAATGCTGCCAGACCGCGTTTGTGGAAGCTCTCGAAACCCTTCATGAAGCTAGCTGTGATTGCAAGGTGTATTGAATGTCGAAAGTTGAACACTTTGCACTGCAACTCTGTTAAATTTCCGCGACACAATAAGCTTCCCGGGCTTCCGCGGCGTATGGAAGATGAGTTGATCGGAGACGAGCACATGATGAGAAAAGCCAAACCTTGAGCACGAGGAGAGTTCATAGAGTCGAATACACTCTATGCTATCGAGGCACGTAATGCGTTTAAACCTGAAAAAACGAAGCGTCTCACGGTTGGGATGATGTGTATTCACGGTACAAGTATTTTTGCCCATGTCATTAATAGAAAGAGAACTGTATTCTTTTCCGGGGGCACTGAATACGCCCTGACAATATAAATTGCAATACCCAACGCCGTTCTATTATTCGCTCAGTATGCTTCAAATCGCGGCATATTTGATGTGGGGTGCTTTTCCTGAAGACAGGCCGACGAGATTGGCGTGGATCAATCCACTCACAAAGCAAAGATAGTTGCCGCTACCAAGATGACAGCTGCAAGTAGAGAGTGAGGAGCAATGGAGGCAGAACCAGACCCAGAAGCACTTGCAACAGCAGAGCCAGAGGAGCCAGCAGCCGATGAAGATGAAGATGATGAGGACGAACCGGACTCGCCACCAGTTGCAGGTGAAGTACCATTGGTGATGCTGCCAGTGGCTGAAGTCGTTGAACCGGTTGTAGTGCCCGTGGTAGCAGCTTTCTGAGGTGGGCAGGTAAGGTTGAACTTGGGAGTCGTGGACAAGTTGTCGGTAATAGCGAACTGAGCCTCATCGGCAGGGTTGCTGTCACGAAGAGTGTACCACCAGGTATTGGTCTTGCCGAACAAGGTACAGCCGACCTCGTCCCAGTAGGTCTTCGCATTGGCGACTGAAGGCACACCCTCGCCCCAGTCTGGACCAGTGGCTGGCCAGCCAGTCTCAGTAATCCAGATGGGTTTACCGCCGGCAGCGGCTGTTACAGCTTGCATGGCCTCATCCCACAGCGTGAGTGCGTTCTCGATGGAGTTGTTGCCCTTATTGCTCTCAAAGTAAGGATATGCGTCGACGCCAAGGAAGTCAATGGCGTCAAGAACAGCCTTGTTAGAGCTGTTTCCCCAAACATCCCATGTGTCTACGTGACCAATGGGGGTATTCTCCAAGAGAGTGCCCTTGACCGTGTCACGGACTTGACTGATGAAGCCAGCGACAACTGAAGGGTCAGCGCCAACTCCTGCCTTGTTCGCAACACCGGTCGCCGAGTTTCGGTACAAGTCCTCACTGCCAACAGAGATGCCGACCACCAAGTTCGCGAAGTCAGAGCCGTACTGATTAAGTGCAGAGCTCAACGCGTCAAGATCGTTCTGAATCGTGGTCGTGCCGGAGCACCAGATACCAAGGAGCATCGTCGTGTTTGTCGCGATAGCGGCAGGGAAAGCAGAGATTGGGTCGTTGGTCGTCCCTCCCTGAACCATGGTGTACAGACGGACCGAGTTGAATTTGACTGGAGCCCCTTCGAGGCCAGCAGCAGCCTTGAACTCTGCCTCGAAGTCGGACTGCTGCTTGATGCTGCCATCGGCGAAGGTGCTGCCGGAATTGAACCCGGCAATAACATCAGCTGCTACGCTGCGGGCTAGCAGGCTGCCGGCGAGAATTGAAGGTAAGGAACGCATGATGTGTATAGAGAGAGTGTTGTGAGAATGACGAAAGTGCTGGATGTGATTGGTCGTGCAATAGAAAAGGATGCAGCAAAGAAAGGAGAGAGATTAAAAAGTCATAAACGAGGGAGCAGTTCCAACGAAGGCGAAAGTGTTGAAGAAGGCCGAATGAGTGTGATTGACGTGTAGATGAGAGTGTGCAAAGAAAGAGGAGTATGCGACGCGCTGCCAGCCAAGGAGAGGCGGCTGTGCGGGTGAACAAGCATAACTTGAAGCGTCCGTGTTTGGCCTTGCAGATCCACGGCGAGCCGGACGAGCTTTTGCTGTGCACTGTGGTACTGCGGCGCTCTTGCCTGGGTGGGGCGGGCCGTGCGCTGCAGAGCGCTGATTGGGCCCCTGAGGGCCCGCACGCCAAGATTCGGCCAAGCCAGGGCCAAGCTAATTTCAGGAGTTCGCTAAAAACGGAAGGCACCAGTCAGCGGCACCCACAACCCGTGCACACGCGTTGCCGTCACGTGTCAGGCTGAGTCACCGCATCTCGCTTCGTGAACGGTCGACGTTTGAGTCTGGAAGCCAAAAGCCTGCCCTCGGTCGATGTACTCTCCCCATCGGACATCCTGGGCTTGGTCAACGAGAATCTCTCAACCGTTGGAATGCTGTTGTGCGGCAGCAGCACATCCGCCAGCAAGTTCGATGTTCCGTTGAAACACCAAACAGGTTGACGGACCAACAGACGCCACTGCCGTCCGCCCTTTCCAGACGGCGTTCATCCCCGAGACTTTCCAAACACCCTTCATCAGACCGTTGAGGACATGTCCAGCTCCTCAATAATTCGTAACGACGTGTGTGCAGGACTACTGTGGTTCTTGCAGAAAAAAAAAAGACGTGGGAGATTGTGCCCGTACTCCGTATTCTTGCTAAATCTAAAGACACGTCCTCAGCTCTGCCATGCCGTTCCAAGCCTCTGGCCATATTGGCAGCCATGCAATAATTTGGCATTGAAGTCATG
This sequence comes from Verruconis gallopava, assembly GCF_000836295.1. NCBI lineage: Eukaryota > Fungi > Ascomycota > Dothideomycetes > Venturiales > Sympoventuriaceae > Verruconis > Verruconis gallopava. The sequence goes on along the minus strand of NW_015622196.1, from coordinate 70,960 downwards.
TACATGGCTTAAGGCTGGCAGTGGAATCTATAGCACACTGACATTACTTCCACGATGAAACGACCAGCACTCTCGCAGACTGATACACACCATCCTGAAGCGCAAGAACACCATGCCTCGTCCTCAAATATGTAGCTATTTGCAGTTTTTCTTCCCTGTTCTCTAATATCTTGTATCTTTCAAGTAGGCAATTGATCAGCCATTCGATGTCAACGCGAGCATGCTGAAGAGGCTAGGTAACGAAATCAGGGTCCCGCATATACGACTCAAGTACGTGGATTTGATGGTGAATCATGTTTATATCTTTTGCACAAGTTGAAATTCGTCCACAAAGTGCGATCTCAATAACTCTTTTTCGCGTGCTGGGTTGTTTTATTGCCAGAACTAGACTAACAAGACGATGCTTCTGTATTTGCATCCTCACAATCGGCCTGAAGATTCTGGCTGCATCAGAGGGATCCTGGCATCGCAAGGCAACCATGTGTGTTCCATGGCATTTGGCGATGGTGCTTTTGCGCTGGTCTGTAGCTGCCCTACTTCTTGTAGATATATGCACCTTATCTACCTTACGAAGATGCCTGGAATCACAAATGCAGATCCCATGTATATGTGGGATAGTCGTGCTCATTTGACCCGCGCTCCAAATGAGCGATAGCGCAGCGATTGTATGTACGACCAAGGCAGAGTTTCGATGAGCTGCTGATGCGTGTTTTGGCGCAAATCAACAGACACCTCATGACTTAGCTCGTGAGTGTGAACGATTCGAGTTTCCTAAACATCCCGGCAGCCGAAGAGTGACGTCCACGTCCAAGCCCAAGCTCAGACAGGTCGAACTAAACGGTCAAGCAAACGCGGAAACCTCCCTCAACCACGAACCTCAACAATGTCCGGAAATCCCCGAAAAGACAACAAAATCATGGGGCCGAAGATGACGCTGATCTGACTGTACTATGCCAATTGAGAGGCGTAGGTGTCGCTTTGTCGGAGACATGGCGTTCAGAATGCGGTCGGACGGAGCACATGCTCAAGATCCGCGAAATTATATACTGGGTATGTTCTCTTGTGCTATCATGACTGCACTCAGATGCGATGGCCGCAAATCCAGTCAATCGGTATGCTCTGACTTTTTCTTTCAGAGCTACGAGCAGACGAACGAGCTCCAACTCAAGACCTTCGCTGCTTGATTGGGCGAGCTCGAGGCCACACGCTTCGGTGAGATACTTTACGGCCGACGAAGATTATCCAGTTCCCAAGCATACTACCACGATCAATGCCGTAGAAGACTTAAGGCTAGAGCAGAAGAGGTCCATCTCTACTGCAGAGTTGGACAAGTATCGAGACACTCGTGAACGCATAGTCATTCTGGGCTCGGGATGGGCGGGCTACACTCTGTCAAGAGAAATAGACCACAAGAAATACCAAGTAGTAATTGTGAGAGTCCAAAATTATGCTCTGCGTCATGCTACAACTACCTTCTAACTGCGTCACCAGGTTAGCCCCCGATCGTACTTTGTTTTCACGCCTCTGCTCGCATCGACATCGGTCGGCACTCTTGAGTTTCGCACAGCAGTTGAGCCAATACGTAGCCGAAGAAATCAAACATCCTTCATACAAGGCTGGGCTGAAGATGTGGACTTGTTCAATAAGACCGTGACCATAGAGGAAGCGGTTTCCGATCCTCGGCAAGGTCTGGCACAGACAGCTGCGAGAGATGCTGGCAAAAACGCAGAGCAGCTTCAGACAGAAACGGAACACAAGATACGATCTGGACAAATGTTTGATTTGAAGTACGACAAGCTCATAATCGCTGTTGGCTGCTACAATCAGACCTACAACATCAAGGGCGTGAAAGAGCATGCGAACTTCTTAAAGGACGTGGGCGACGCCCGTGCGATTCGAAAACGTTTACTGGAATGCTTCGAGACCGCAGCATTGCCCACAACTCCGGACGATGTTCGACGGCAGATTCTACACTTCGCCGTCGTCGGCGGAGGGCCGACTGGCATTGAATTCGCTGCGGAGCTGCACGACCTGATTCACGAGGACATGAAGAGAATCTACCCTGGACTTGTACGATTCACCAGAATTACCATTTACGACGTCTCACCGAACGTTCTGTCACAGTTTGATGGTAAACTTGCATCGTTTGCAGCTGAGCACTTCGCTAGACGAGGCATCGAAATTAAGACGTCCCGCGCCATTCAAGAATTATCTCCCGGCCTACCGTTTGTGGATGGCAACCTGCGATCTAGTAGACTGGGATTCACGCTCAAGGTCAAGGGTGAAATCGATGAGGGCGTAGGCATGTGTATATGGTCGACAGGCCTTATGATGAACCCCTTTATCCAGAAGGCACTGAGTACAATTCGTCGATTTCCACCGAACGAGGTCATCTTCAAAGATAAAGTTGAGGATGCTTTGCAACTACAGTGGCATATCATGCAGGATCCAAAGACTGGCGCCATTGTTACGAACGACAGATTGCGTGTCCTGATCACACCTGATGGACCTCACGGACCCATGAAAGCACATCTACGAGACGTGTTTGCCATTGGGGACTGTTCAGTCATCGAGGGCAAGCTGTATCCAGCCACAGCGCAAGTCGCAAACCAGAAGGCTCGATGGCTTGCAAAAAGGCTGAACAAAAATGACCTCTACGGTGAAACCTCTCGATTCAGATTTCGCAACCTGGGCATCATGGCTTATCTTGGCAGTGCAAAGGCGATATTCGAGGGTGGAAAAGGTGTGGGCAACATTTCTGGCCGGACCGCGTGGTTGATATGGAGGGTAATGCAAATGGTTCGAACTAGATCATTGGGAACTAACACATTTAAAGGGCGCCTATCTGGCAAAGAGTATTTCATGGCGTAATCGCTTGCTGATCCCGACATACTGGTAAGTCATAAACCAAACTTATCGTTTCTCGGTTTGCTGATGTCCACAGGTTTCTAAACTGGGCTTTCGGCCGCGATATATCACGATTTTAGAACAAGAGTGCAATCAGTCTGGTTGCACGTGATGCTGGTTGCAAGTAAGAGGGCTCTTGGCACATGTTCAATCGGAATATTTCGGAGATGTCGAAGCCATCACGTAGTCTCTTGTCCACTCTGATAAAGGAATTCCTCCTTGCAGAATCAAAGAATATCTGGACCTCATACGGCCGAACTTTCTTTAGTGGTGAAGCCTCCTGCCGAGGTCCGAATTTAAAAGAGTCGATGCTTCTTTTATGTCAGCTATGTCATTCCCTTCAGGAATTAAGTCTAGCCTTCAACATACAAGGACGTTGTAAAACAAATACGATGCCCTTGAGTGGATGTTTGGAATTTTTTCAGACTTCCTATATGCATACATTGCCAGTTCGTCTTCTCTTAGAGGGAGTGCAAATTAAAGAAGCGAATATACAACGGCATTTTGCTGCGTGATCCAACGAAGAAATCCCAGAGTACAAGCTTTGGCAAATTGCCCCCAAACCAAGCGCCACACCCCCTTCATTAGGCCCTTGCTCTCTCCTCGTTCAAAGGATTGAATCTTAATATCCTTGCTTGTACGGACAAACTCCAGACGGGACAGTGAAAATGAGAAGTGATGATCATGAGGTTCCAAACCTCGACATTGGCATTCACAAGAGCCTCTTTCACTATGCTATTTTATCTACAAGAAAGCTGAGATGATCTATGATTAGCATGAACACGTCATAAAGTAGAGTTTAGTTCACAAATCATAGGAGATTCATGCTCGCTTGAGACCCGATCGGAAACTCCAGGGCGTGATTGGAAAATCAAATAACTGTCCATGACGGTCGTTTCTCGCTTGGTCAAGACACGCGGAGTGACAATGCCTTGAACATTTGAGATTGTGAAGCCGGTCTTCTTCATCTTACACATGACTTCTCAAGCAATAACGTTTCGATGTGCAGAGCGCCCACGTTCGAGTGAGAACAACGGCAAGGACGTGTGGATTTAACAGTCGAGGTGACGGAGCGTCAAAAGTCCTCCGCAGTGGAAAGGCGGTTCGTCTGGCTTGAATAATTCTTAAAAATATATAGTCAACGATTTCATGTACGGAGTATTAAAGTTTCACATCCATAGCTTCACCCACGACATGTCAAAATTGTTTATTTCTCCCAGCGCACCGATGACATTCGTGTGTGTCCCAGATCGAGGTGGCGCAAGCTCACAGTTAGGAACGGATAATCAGATCGCGTTCTACTGCGAGTTTGCACATGCCACAAAGCTTTTCAGCAATGAAACATGCCGAATCTATTCAAGGGACGACTCAAAATCCTTGACTGGATCGAATGAAAGCTAGATGCGGATGACGGCCCTATGGGCTGGTTCGTATGTGTTCGATCACGGGCTGCCGTGCTGCCCCCTCATCCAGCTCCATCGCACGCGTACACCTTGAGGATTTTCAATGGCAGCGGCTGGAATTGCAGCCGTTCATGCTTTCATAGAGCTCAGCGCTCTCACATTTCACTTCTTCCTGCCATTTCGCAGCTTATTGCTCACCTGGATTTCCTATCTTGAGCGGCGGTGTATAAGAATGGCTTCGTTTAGTCGTGCTGCCTAGAGGATAAATTCAGGAGTCATAGCGCTCTGGGGAATGAATCTTCAGCCTCTTAACCCCCTCCACTCTCCAAACGGAGGGAATATCTTTACATTCTCATCAACGCTTTTTTTTACTCCAATAAAAAAATTGCCCGAGAGATATCTCGCATCACCTCGAGTCTGTTGCAAGATCTAATCCACATTGCCCATCAATCGACACGCATTATGGAGGATGGTCTTCGGTTTCTAGCACGAGATGACCAGATTTCTGACGCGGCAAAAGAAGAGCCGGGGAGAAGGATCCACTCGATTCTTGACTCCAATTTTCCTGTGTTTGTGCCATATGCGAAGGAGCTTCTTACTTCGGACCAAGAATTTGCGAGATATGTGTTGAGCTTGAAACCAGCCAAGGTCTACGTACCAGATCTGGGAGCAAAAGCATCTACATCGTCGAGTAGTCAGGAGAGATTGGAGCTCAAGACGCGTTTCATAGACGCTCTGATCGAAAAAGCTGACGATGATGCTTAGAGTTTGGCCGCGAACAAGAAGACGTTGACGGAAAACGCCGATGTGGCGTATGCCACGACAGTAAATCCTCTGATCAATGCCTTCTACGAGCTCAAGAATTCTGCTAAGGACATTGAGAGACTGCTCAATGAAGCCTGGGAGGTGGATCCAGACGCGACACTTAAGATCATCTTCAATACTCGCAGTATTCACCTGGGCAAAGCGGATAAAAATGGTGCATATAGGGCGCTGTGTTGGCTGTACGAGTATCATCCACAGACACTATTGACGAACTTACTTTGGCTGGCTCGCCCAGTGATCGAAAAGAAGATTAAGAATGAAGAGTCGAAGGACGAGAAAACGACTCAAAAAGCTCACGTTTGGATGCATGAGGCTGAAGACGATGGTTATGAAATGATTGATGAGAAAGCGGTCCAAGAATGCTCAAATTTCCAATTTGAGAGTACAAGCTTCCTCTTGGCTGCTGCAGATGCGCCTATGGCTGCCAATACAACGTCCAACGATGTCGAACATGGAGTGGCTCACGGTTACTGGAAGGACCTTGCCAATATCTTGCTCTTGGCTGTGAACGACCAGCTCAAAGTGGATGGCGATGTTGAGGGAAATCTAAATGTCGATTTACGCAAGACCGTGAAAGCTTACAAGCGTGAGTGGGATGTCAAAAAGGCCAAAGAGGCTCATGAGAAGCGACAAGCGTCTCGTCATCTCCGATTTCAGCAGAAGTTCAACGGAGAGGGCGAGACACAAGTGGAGGGCGAAAACTCGTCCAACTCAAGATCTAACAAGAATTTCAAGGCTCTTCACCTGATAGTTGCGCGCCTGTTTGCGTCTCAGCTTCGAGCGGATGCAGCTGCCTTATCCTCCACGTCCAAAATGCGCAGCATCTCCCTGGCGGCGAAATGGTGCCCTTCTCCTGCTGAGTCACATGACAAGCAGACCTTCCTCGTGTCTTCGATAGCAGAAGCGATTTTCCCCGCCAAGGAAGTTTGCCCATCAGGTACCACGGACCGTGTCACTTATCTAAAGCATGCTCGTCTCGCGCTTCGATCAAAGCTTCTGTCTCCTTTGAGAAAGTATCTGGGTATTGTTGAGCGAGATATTACCGCAGGTAATTTCAGAGACATCAAGTATGATCGCATTCCATCGATGGCCATGGATCGATATTCCGGACTATTGTTAAACAGGGACGAGGGGAGTTTTGCCAACTACCTGGAGCGCGTTGTTGCAGGGAGGGCACGGATCTCGGGTGCTGCTCTGCTTCCTTCTACCTTAGTATCGAAAGCCAGGCGTGCATTTGGCCGGTCTGATCGAGATAACGGCAAGAACGCAACGGATCAAGTCCAAAGACTAGCCGAGCAACAACTCCTTGACGGGCAATGGAAAACGCTTGTCCGGCGTATCAAGGACTCCGGCAAGATCGAGTCAACAATCGCTGTTTGTGACGTCTCGGCTTCAATGTTATCGCCACGATTCCCTGATGACAGCTGTCCGATGGACTCTGCAGTTGGCCTATCGCTCCTTCTTGCTGAAGTTGTAGATCCCCCGTTCGGTGGTAACTTCATCACATTCTCTGAACCTCCGAGCATTAGGAAGGTAGGTGGAGCTAGGGACGATCGGACCTTTAAGGACAAAGTGGCGTACATCTTTCAATCCAACTGGGACATGAACACTGACTTCGTTGCCGTATTTGAAAACTTGACCCTGCCCATGGCGGTGAGCAACAAACTCAGGCCAGAGGAGATGGTCAAGCTCATTTTTGTGTTTAGCGACATGCAGTTTGACGCGGCTCAAAAGAGGAACGAACGTTGGACTACTTCTTTCAAAGCGTATCAAGAAGCGTTATGCCGAGGCGGGCTACGAGATGCCTGAGTTGGTATTCTGGAATCTAGCCGATGGCACACGCGGAGCTCCCGTGTTGGCTGACGAGTAGGGAGTTAGTCTCGTCAGTGGCTATTCTCAAGGCATGTTGAAGACGTTCCTAGAAGGTGGTCGGTTCGAAGACGACGTTGAGGAAGAAATTGTCACAGAAGATATCGGTGATGAAGGTTGCGAAAACAACGACGAGATCGACGAGGTCGCCGTCGAGGTCAAGGTTGCGAAGAACGTTAAGAAGGATCCTTTGGCAACCATCAAAAGGGCCACATCTCATCCGGCATATGCTAAGTTGAAGGTCGTCGACTGAGCCCGGGCGTTTGCATCAAAGGATGCTTTCGTCAGCTACTTCCGACGTACATTACATTCACAAGTCAACCTCCACCCATACCTTTATCCCTTCCTCGACGGCATTTGTCGTTTTAATCGGTGTTTGTGTTGGATCGTGACAAAATTGACACCCAAGCTTTACCCCGAGTTACACGTGTTAAAAAAGAAACTTTAATATACGAAATACGTTTGATTTAGTTCCGTGTGTTCTTCAGTCTTCCTCACAGCACGTTTGTGAGTCGTCGCCCCCCTACGAGCCCCCCTTCCACATCCTTCTGGGGTGCACAGTGCAGGTTGAATAACGGATTGTACGAGCTTCTTTGGTTGCTACCCCCGTAATCAGATCACCACGGCCAACTATGCGGCATGTGCACACGGCAAATGCACAAACCCTTTTTTGTCTCGATCGAGTGATATGATCGCCGATTCGACGTTTCTCGCGGCATCACTCCAATTCTGACCTTCAAAATCTGACCCTTGGAAGTCGAGTGAAGCACATGTTCTCTCTTGAATTCATTGAAATGAGGAAGTGCGTCGGTGATACCAGAGGACTTCCCGTCCGCAGCAGTCGCATCCATCAAGCAAAGGCCCCCGCCACACGTCCGGAAGAAGCCATGTATCATGATGCCGTAGTCGTCTCGCGACATGGCTGCTTGCTTATCACTGCCATGGAGAAATTCTGCTCTTCTTGCGAACCTTCCGCACGGTCAAAATGAATAAGACAAAAGTGCATGTGCATGATGAGTTGATGATCGATAGACGAGTGCGTTCAGCCCATCAACCGAGGTTGGGCGGACCATGCCTCGCAATCACAGTGTTCAGACCTGAATTGGAAAAGAGCAAGACCGCCAACGTCGACAGTGTACAACCATGTGTGCTTATCATGATCTTGGCCTGCCATCAAGTAAGATGAGACAAGCACGTTAAGTTCGGGAGACTAAGTTGACTAATGCCGGACCGCCAATCCGAGAGGGCGAAAAAAAAGGTGCCAAAAAGTACCGTACGTACACGCATTTTCCGCTATCCGTCCATCAACTGCCGAAAGGCGACCCTCTCAGGAAACGACGTTCCTCCTCCAACCTCGATGCGCCAAACCTTTTGCTCCAGTCTCGGGCGCCACTTCATACTCTAAGGTGGGTCACGAGGTGATACTTGTGCTTCAAAGGAGATGAATACCCATTAGCCGAACGTAGTCGTCAAATTTAAATCCAGAGCCCACACTGCAGCCGTCTTCCTACAAAGGCGAGCTTCCCTCGTGTCCAGCTGTCGTGATAAAAGAACGACCATCCTTGCCATTGCATCATTGGAGAAAAAAAAAAAAGAACCTCCATCGTACATACGTGGTGAACAGCCGAGAATAGCCGTGCCTTTCTAGCATTTTTTTGTCCCCTCTTCGTCGCCCGAACCTGCGTTCGAAGCAGGCTCAATTCTTAGACGCCCATCTCGGACAGTCTGATTTGAGATCGCCACCCAGTGGACGTCGTCAGGCGGCGTTGTCTTGCCGGATCGAACAAACAAGCCATGTCTCTTCCCTTTGGCGTATATCGCGCCGACCACGTGGGGTCATTCCTTCGACCGCAAGCCATCAAAGAGGCCAGGCAGAAGCAGAGCGCGGACGCAAATACGGCAGATGCGCTGCGCAAGATTGAAGACACCGAGATCGCGGCGCTGGTCCGGCAGGAATTGGCCAACGGCATCCGGAGCGTGACCGACGGCGAGTTCCGCCGCGAGTACTTCCACCTCGACTTTCTGAAGCAGGTCTCCGGCGTCGACGTGGTGGGCTACCTCGAGTCGACCAGCCAGGGCCCGAACGGCTTCGGTCCGCCGAGGTTGGTCGTGAAGGGCAAGTTGAAGCACGACAGGCCGATCCAGGTGGAGGACTACAAGTTCCTTGCGGCGGCGCTGAAGGAGACCGGGGCGAGCGATGCGACCATCAAGGTCTGCATTCCGTCGCCGACGATGCTGCACTTCCGCGGCGGACGGTCGAGCATCGACATCGAGTCCTACCCGGACCTGGACCCCTTCTTCGACGACCTGGCCAAGGTGTACCAGGAGGAGATCCAGGCCCTGTACGAGGCCGGCTGCCGCTTCGTCCAGCTCGACGACACAAACCTGGCCTACCTGTGCGACGCAAAGATGCGCGCCGACGTGGCGGCCCGCAACGAGGACCCGGCGGCGCTGACGAGGAAGTACGCCGAGCTGATCAACGCGGCGCTGTCCAAGAAGCCGGACGACCTCAAGGTCGGCATCCACCTGTGCAGAGGCAACTACAAGTCGCGTTGGTTCGCCGCCGGTGGCTACGAGCCCGTCGCCGAGGTGCTCTTCCGCCACCTGAACGTGGACGCCTACTTTCTCGAGTACGACGATGCGCGGTCCGGCGACTTTGCGCCGCTCAGGTTCCTGCCGGAGAACAAGGTGGTTGTTTTGGGGCTGATGTGCTCGAAGAAGCCTGAGCTGGACGACAAAGCTCACATCATCGCGCGGCTGCACGAGGCGGCCAAGTTCTGCCCCAAGGGTCTCGAACAGCTGTGTCTGAGCCACCAGTGTGGCTTCAGTAGCACGTACGAGGGCAACGATCTTAGCCAGGAGGAGCAGTGGGCCAAGGTAAGGCTCGAGGTTGAGATTGCAAAGGAAGTCTGGAAAGATGCTTGAGCTACATGGGATGTAACTATGCCTTGCTAAGAAAGAAGCAAAAAAATTCCAAGCACAAGAGAGGCTTTATACGCCTAAAACCATAAACCAAATTTAATTGACTTGCCAGAATCTTTACGTCGGACGCAACGACATGTGTGAAGGATCGAGACAAGAAACCTCTTGGACTAGCCAGCGTGACATGTCGACGATGACGAGAAGGGGAAACGTTTGCCGTTTCCCATCATAAACCTTGCCTAGGTGGCAATTAAGGTGAAGAAGAGAAAAGCCCCTTTTTTTTTTCAATACAAAAAAAAAAAATCGTTCCAGACTATCTCAATTGAAAGCACCAAATCGCAGTGGGAGAAGAGACACGGTATAGAACCCTACATTCAAGTTTGCAGAAACCCATTCATGTCATTATGTGCACTACGGAATCAACAAGAAAACAAGGCTGACCCATTCCCGTCCCCAATCCAATCCCTATTTTTGCTTGCATGTGCGACCGAGGAAAAAGCCACAGAACAAAGATTACCATACAAATATGACAAGATGCGCTCACGCAACAAAATGAAAAAAGAGAGTTGGATGAGGGGAGGCATATATTTTCCAGCATTGACGACATATGGTGAAATGGGTCAAAACGAGCCGAGAAAAAATAGGGCTAGAAGGAAAGGATTCAAGCCGGCCGTACAAATGCTCGCTAAAAGGCCACATCAAGAACAAATTTTGAAAGGGAAAAGAAAAGGGCGATAACAGAGAATGACCAATTTTTGCTGATATGTTTCTGTCGTTTTGTCCAACGCATGAGGGTGTAAAAGGTGAAATGAATAGTCAAGAAGAGGGTATCCGCCATTTTGCAAGAAAGAAGCGAGTATGTAGAGGATATGAGACGCGCATGTTCAGGCGCGGCCACCCTTGGTCAAATGTTCAAGTGCCTGCACAGAATTAGCCAAACCGACTTCTCTTCACATCGGCAAAGAGAGAACAAAACTCACCTTGTTAAAATCATAATCATACTTCTCAAGCGCATTCACCGCTAGTTGTCGCGGGAAGCCCATGTTGACGAGTTTCTTCACGTCCTCCACGTCATTGACGCTGCTCTCCGTAATCGAGCGTCCCAATTTGGGGGGTTCGGGTGCCTCGGGTGCCATGGGCGCTGGGGGCATAGGCGCGGCAGGTAGGGGTTCGTCCCCAAATCCACCTGCCACACCGCTGTTTTTGCCTGCATTGCTTTCGGAGCCGATGTTCTTGAACATGTCGTCCCAGTCGTCATTTGTAGTCTTGCTGCCAGATGTGGCTGCTGGCTGACTCAGTGGTTTAAATGAGGACTCGAAGTCATCGAAGTCGTTGAAGCCACTGGCCTTCGAGGACTGACCCACGGTGGGGGTTCGTTCAGACTGCATCGTTGCCGTCTTGCTCGCAATAGGGGAGTCGAAGTGAGGGTTCCAGTCGTCATCAGCCTGACCATGATGTTGGCTTCCAAACACGAAGTCATCGTTGGGGTCATCGTCGTCGTCCTTGGCCTCCGGGAGATCATCAAAGCCTGAGTTGAAGTCATCCTGGAAGCCAGCGCCAGATTTTTGCGTGGAGCTGGAGTCGCGCTCCGTGTTTGGATGCGTTGGAGCAGAGTGGAACGCCTCAGAGTGCGTGCCCGCCGTTGAAGCTGGAGTACCTGTCTTCGGCGGTGGTGAGCTTGAGAACGTGCTGAAAGTAGAGGTTGGAGCGGCGGAAACGCTCTTGCTGGCTGTCGAGCTGCTACCAAACAGTGCATCACCTCGTGTGCCGACAGAAGGCAATTGTGCTTCCTGTGAGGTTGACGAGAGAGGATTTTCACGTGACGGAAGGAGACCGCCAAACTCTGGGGGGAAGTCCTGAGAGCCCACACGCCCGCCACTAGCCGTGTTGTACGATGGAGGGGATTTCTGTGCATCCGGACGGGGGAGTTCGGAAGCCGGTGGCTGCATACCGAAGAAGCTGCTACCGCCAACAGCCTCCTTCTGTTGATCTTTGGGACCAGTTGTTTGTCGCGGAGGTGATGCCTGTGTGAAGCTGTCGCCAAAACCCTGCACGTCATCATCGGAGTCTGACTCATCCTCGTCGTGGGTTTGAATGGGCGGGAACTCCGAGTCGAATTTGCTCTTCGGTATGCTACCATCACCTTGTGAAGAGCCAGTGACCTGACGGTTAACTGCCTTTGCGCTTGCTACACCTGCAAACGCAGAGTCAAAGTCGCTCTTCGATGTATCCTGTCGAGCTGAGAAGGAGAACGGGTCCGAACGTGTACCGCTCTGCTTACTGCGATCGCTTAAGGCGCTCTCGCCCGTCTTATTCGCTTCGATCGGGGACGTCACGTCGCCGGGGAAGGAACCAGGAACACTGTTGCCCAGACTACTGAAGAAGTCATTCTTCTTGCCGCGTGAGGTGTCGCTGGTTGTGCTGGCCACAGGCGATGCTGCGCGGTCGAAGATGGCTGCACCAGTGCTGGCTTGAGTGTCGTGACGACTAGCGCTGGGCCTGTCCGCAGTGGCAGGGGCGGGCGACGATGAGCCGGCATTGGTCGGCGTTTCGGCGCCATTGTACCTGCTCGCTGGTGTCTCCACACGAACGGAGGATGCCGCTGTGTCCAGATGACTGACAGCAAGTGGCAGATCGTTCGACGTGATCTGGCGCGACGCTGGTGGTGCTGGCGCCTCACTGGGGTGAGGCGACGCGGATGGCGTTGGAAAACCAGGCTCGGACGAGGTCACGGACGGCTCTGGTGCTGTGGAGAAAGCCTCGGATCGGAAGGAAGTCGCAGGAGGGCTGGTAACAGGTGTGCCGCCGAAGGATGGACCGAAGATGTTCGTTATGTTAGGCGACTCCTTCCCGGCCGCTGCGCGTTGGAAGCCAGCAGGGCTCATGGTGTTGTCGAAAGACTGCTGCGGCGACTTGCGGAAGAAAGGGTTGCCTTTTGCGCTTGTCGTGGATGGAGTTGGGCTGGTCATACCGGACGAGCTCTGGTCAGGAAGGGGTACTTTGGCAGCCTCCGAAACGGAGCGGTTTAGATCCTCCATCTCTGCCTTGATGGAGTCACGTTCGGTCTCGCTTCTCTCAAGCTGCTTCTTGTTGATGGAGACCAAACCCTTCTCGTGACGAGTCTCGTTCTTCAGCTTCTCTAGGGCTGGCTTGAGCTGCGCCACCTCAGAGTTGACCACTCGCATCCTCTCCTTCAGGCTCGCGTTCTCACGTCGTTCGTTCTCCAGAGCGGAAAGCGCGGATCGGTGTTGGGCCTGTAAATCTTGATATCCAGCCTCGAGCAGGGCAAGGTCCTGCTGAATGCGCCGGGTTTCCTTCCGCGAAGTCTCAAGTTGCTCCTCGAGTTCCTTGACGGCCCGGACCTCTTGTTCGTACTGCGTGCGGAATTGAGAGAGTCGCAGTTCGAGATCCCGTCTTTGGCTATTGGTGCTGGCCAAGTCAGCCTCGGTGGTGGACTTTTTGCTTTGCACGTCCTGCATCTGGTTGCGCAAGATGCCGATCTGGTTTGACATGTTCGCAAGCTCGGACGCCTCGTTCGAAATTTTCTTGCTGCTCTCATCATTGTCTCCCAGCAGGTCGTCCATAGCCGAGACGGGTGCCGGTCTGAAATCACGACTTTGGGCTTGCGAGGATGATCCAGAGCCGCCAGTGTTTTGTGTAGTAAGACCCTGTCCAAATGAGGAAGTCGGGACGAACGGCTTGAAGTGTGAAGTCGTTCCACGTGCTGAAGGAGTAAAGTTCTGGGTTGTTGGCGAGCCGTGGCCCTTTGAGGCGAACGGATCATCGTAGGGGCGTGGAATGCTTCCTGAGCCACCCGTGGTCTGCTGTTGCATGGGCTGAGTGGGTTGGGTTGGCGATGTGGACAGAGCGTCGAGACCGAACAGATCTTCAGCAGCTGATGGCGGCTTCTGGGCTTGCGCTGGAGGTGGGGCGTAACCGGCAGGTTGCGGAGGTGGGATGGCAGTCTTCACCTGACCACGCAAGCTGGGTGGAATGAGGTTGGGGGGCAATTGGGGCGGCAGGTCCGGCTTCGCCTTTCCTCTCTGATCTCGTATGAGGTACATTGCTACGGCAAACTCGTCTCGGTTGAGCTGGTCTTGTCCTCGGATGGTTGCAAGGTCCCAGATCGCAGCCAAGCTCTCCTGTGGCAGCTCGGATTGGCTGAAGAAGTCGACAGCTTGCGCACCACTGATGTAGCCCAGGTTCTGCGTGTCCAGACGGTTGAATAGCGTATCAAAACCTTGTTTTTCTGCTGGGCCGATGATCCATTCAGGCTGAGGCGGCGCCGCTGGCGGCGGACCAAAGGCCTGCCGTGCAAGGGGGCTAGAGGTGCGCGCCGCGTTCTGTCCGCTGAACTGCCTTGGGATGGCTGCCGCCTGTGTCGGACGTCGCGACGCAGCCTCGATCAAACCGGGTGGTAGCGTGGTCGGTAGGGAAGTGATCGCGCCGCTGCGATAGGAGGCCAAGAGGTGCATGGCTATTATGAACTCGGAGAGGGAGAGGGCACTTCGCTGCTCTGTATCCGCCAGGTTCCACACCTGGGCGAGGACCATGTTCGGAAGGCCGGATCGTTGGAAGAACATGCGTGCCTTCTCGCCTAAACCCGGATGTTAGCTGTCTGGCATGTGTGCTCTCTTCGCGCATGCTCACGTACCATCCAAAGTGCCACCGGGCTTGGGGACCACACTCTCGAACAAGCGCGTGTAGTCGGCGACCTTGTCGGGAGTCAGGGGAGGCACTCGCACCGAACCGCTGTTCTGAGGTTGAATGCCCGTAGGCGGATAGCCGGGTGGTGCCACTGGCGAGCCGAGCTCATCAAAGGATGCGCCAGGAGCCATGTTGATGCCTTCAAACTTGGGATAGCCCGGAGGACAAGCTGCGAAACACGCCCGTTAGCTTTCTGACTCTGTGCTCTAAGCAAGACGCGAACCGCGCCGTGTACGTACGCCTCATGGTCAAATCGCTGGTGAGCTGCTGCGTCGGTCTTGCCTGAAAATGTCCAATGAGACGCATGGCTTTTGCAAAGTCCTCCTGCAGCAGAAAGCCGCGGTTTTCCGTGTCTGCCATAGCCCATATCTGCGATCACGACGTCAGCACAGTCCGATTGTACGAGGGCGGGCCAAAGGCGAGCCCAGCCGTACCTCTCCTAGGGTGGTCTCCGACAGCTTCGCCTTAGGGAACAGCGAGACGGCGACCTCGCCGGTGACGATGCCATCCCCCTTCGTGTCTGCTTGTTTGAACAGGCGCCCAAACAATTGCTTCTCCTCCGGGGTCAGATTGAGGCTGGGATGGTCCCCTAGAAACACGCGGTCTGGGTCAGCCTCTGTCCAAATGTGTTGTCGTGTTGTGCTTCCGCAGCACGGCGGTTACAGCAGGTGCGTTGGAATGCTCGGAAGCGTGCTATACCTATGCCCGAGTTCGCCATTACGCTCGACGTGGCCTCTTCCGGCGGGAACTGCGTGCGCGGAGTCGATGGGGGACGAATGAGTCTCGATGGGAGCTACCGAGTGACGTTACCCAGAAAGCGGCCAGCCAGGCCGCCGCTGCTGTTTGCGTGGGTGTGCCAGTCGCTGCTCGCCGGTGCTTCTGGAACCGTGAGGCAAGGAGAGTTTTTGACGAGTGCGAAAGAGAAGCTGACGCAAAGCCGTGCAGGCCGAAGGACAGGATTTTTTTACGGGTTTGTGGTGTTGTGTAAGCTGCGAGTTTGGAGATCACCAACCACCCTGGTGCTGGTGCTTTGTGCTGGGAAGTGCTGGTGCTGGTTGCTCCGAGCGGCGGCTTCTGCAGCTCCCTTGCCGGGCCTAGCCTGGCACCGCGAAGGGCCCAGAGGAGCTGCGAGGTGCCGCGAGGGGGGGCTCACTGATCCTAGGGGGGGGCTTGGTGCGTGGGAGCTCCCAACCACTGACAGAGCGCCTTGTCGCGCCCCCCCGTCTCTCGGGCTCTGTCTGTACACTACCCTTTCGCTTTCGTCGCGCCACCGCCTGGCAGACCTGGCTTCCGTCGCCAGCGCAGACACACACCACTCACTGCCTTCGTCTGGTCGCCTGCGGCGACGTCCGCCCAGTTGCACAACACCGCCCTCCGAACGCAGCCGGCGCGTCCATCGTCCCGCACGACAGCCCCAAAGAGGTTTCAGCCAGGCTGCCCCCCTCGCGAGCCCGCCCCCGCGCATGGGCCACGCTTCTCGTTCGTCGCCGTGCAATTTTGTCGATGGCGGGTTTTTTTTTCTCCTCGAGCTTGAAAGGACGAGGCTAACGGGCCGCGACGACGAATGAAGTCACGACACACTTTCGACATGCGTCAGGCTCCGCAGCCAGTTCGTAGGCAGCTCGCCCAATCGGACCCATGCTGGTGAACGTGATCACTGCCGCCTTCGACCGACGGCTCGAGCCTTGCTCTCGCCGGCTGGGCCCTCGCCGAAGTGCAATGCTGCGCGCTTTGCTGCTTCTCGTCGAGGTCGCTATCTTGTACTGTTGCCGGCGTTGTCGCGGGTGGTGTCAGCGTTTGAGTCGTGCTGCTACTTCCGTTACCATTGCTCGAGAGGGGCTGGCTGTGACGAACATCGTGAATCTGTCGGCAAGCGAGCACGCAGTCTGGTGATCCCGGCTTGCAGTTTGCAAACATGTTCATCTCCCGCTGTTGAAATCTAGATTATGCACGCTTCTACATGGACATGGGCTCCTTTGACGATAGACGTGTCCCAGCGAAGCAGCGGAGGACTCACCCGAAGAATGTGATATTCGAACCGTTATGAAGGGCCTCGCATGTGAGTCCTCAAGCTCCCCCCATGAGCCGTGGAGGAGCGGGCTACCAAGCCTTTCATCTGTACAATCCATTCGACTCTGTACACACGTAGCTGAAGCATCCCGTGTCAGCTTCGCAGGATTACGTCTCCATGATGCCACGGTCTTTCTACGCAGGATGCGTTCGAGCCCGGCTCTCTGGTGCTCCTCTCCCACAGGCAGACAAGGCTGAGAGACGGCCAGGCTAGCACAGGCGAGCCCTACGCGCACAATGGCTCAAGTCTCAACGTTCGACAGCTGGCAGCCTCGCATGCGCGCATGCAGTGTCACCGCGTGCCAAGTCGTGCCATTCCCAGACCAATGTTGTCCAAACCCAGTCAACCGTTAAGATGCGCTTCCCGCTGGCACCGGTCTTCCTCAACGCTCATGAGCCATCGGTCCCTTAAACTTTCTCGAGAAAGACTTCAAGATCTGCCAATGGGCATTGAGCACAAGGCCATACAGGCGTATACTGCGTCAGAGTTTTAATAAGTTTCCCATCAGTAGAGGAAACAGAATCTGAACAGGTCTCAATGAGAGTAGCAAATGTTCCGGTTGTATGTACTGTCCCAAAGTCAAAACTCGATGAGCGAAGATGTTTGTGATTCCATTATTTCTTCTTCTCTCAAAATCGCACATTTGGAGGCGAGAGGTTACCACAAGAGATGCCAAAGCTGCACTTTCCCGCCCCATCCGTCCCAGGAGCAAGAGAAGAAAGCGTAGCGCGACCTACCAACTCCAAGAAGCACTTCGCTAGAACGCCATGCATCATCCCTTTGCAATTTGAGAACACACGAGAATGCAGAAACACAAGCACGTCCTCTACCCGTAAGGCAGGGTTGGACCATCATCACACCTATCGTACACATTCAAACATCACCGCCTGTCCCTACGCGTGCCTCCCTCTAGACATCCTAACGCAAGGCCAGGCTGTTCTTCCTCCTTCTTTCCCCAAGCCCGGCCCAGCAACCAATCCGTCACCGAGATAACCTTTGTCGTGCGATCCCACAGACCGCCCTCTTCAGCATGTTCAATGACGTGCGTGAGGATGCGGCCTTCCTCGTCAAACTCGAACATGAAAATACCGTGAAACTCTTTGTCCTTGTCCACAGCGCGGCCGTCGTCCCCTCCAACCCACTCGGCAATCTTGTCAATGCTGGATACAACGCCGTTGGCCTTGCCCTTCGGACATGTCTTCCAGCGCACGATGAGCTTCTCCTGTCCCGCTGTCGCGGTAGGGCCGCAACCCGTCTTCACCATGCGCTCCGAGAGGATGATAAGCTTCACATTACCTAGCACAGGCACGCGGCCCCATGCCACGGGCGAAGTCCACAGCGCGGCCGTGTATGCGATCTTGCCCGTCACGGTCGGTAGGTGTGGATGCGTCGAGGGGAAGAGTCGGAGCGTAATCTGTGGTGACAGAATCTCCTGTGGCAAGGGCGTGATTAGCAGCGATGGCAGGCGTTCCTGTAGGATGCGTATGGCTGTACGTTCATGCCCTCGTCAGTAACTGCAACGTCCACGCCAAAGAAACCGCAGATTAGGGAAAAAAAAATCATTCCATACTTTTGCCCAGCTTCACAGTCCGCTCATCGTTTTTCTTGTAGTCTAAGCAGTTATCCTGTCCTTCCTCACCGGGCGGCGACCCAAGTGGGCCGGTACGACTGAACCACGCATCCTTCAAGCCCGGCTCTTTGTTGGTGCCCACCTTGACTAGCAGTCGTCTTCGCAGGCCGGGGCTGCTCTCTGGCCAGGACGGCGCGCGCGCAAGGACACGACGCTCTGGCAGCAGTGGAGTGGCACGCACCAGGCTCTTGGGCGCGAAGGCACGCATCGGAAGATTCACAGCGCATGCATTGAGTGGCGACGAGTAGCAGCAGTAGCAGCGCACACTCCCTCAGCAAGTCGAGCTCGTCGAAGAGAAGAAATAGGCAGGGAGGAGGAATGGTAGGAGATGAAGCGTACGCGCCGTTCGAGACGAGAATTGTGTGACGGGTCAATTCTGCACTGAACGGATGGAAGATCATCTGGCCTAGAAACTGGATCGATGGGGACCATTTTTCTTCCTCGACGACCGGGGTAGGCACCACCCACAATGAGCTGCTGATGTCATTGGCCGCATTTGGCTCTGTAAGGCTGAGAGCTTTCCCCTTCCGCCTTCGTTCTTTTTGTTTTTTGACCGAAGAGGAGCCTGGTCGGCAATGCACATTGCAAAGCACCCCTATACGAAAAAGGATACCGTCCACTGAAACAAAGAAAAAAGAAGGAGAAAAGAAGATACCCCTGCGGTGAAACCGACTACCACGCGCAGAGAGAACGGAAATATCAAGAACAGAACAACAAACAAAGAGACGGCCCAACGCACGTTCAGCGCGACTTGCTCGAGCAGGCTTTCCTTATTCCCTCTGCCTCCCTCCCTCCGAAACAAATGGCCTCCGAATCCGACGCTCCAGTCATAACGCCGTTCCCCGCGCCGTCGCGCACAAAGATGGCCACCGTCCTCTCCATCCCCACCAAGGCGACGTCCCTCCTCTTCAGCGACAAGATCCTGCTTACGCTGTCCCAGAACGGGCGGCTCGCGCACTGGGTAAGCACCCTCTCCCCCCTCGCCCTTGTTCTCAAACCGCCACCGCACCGTCCCCACGCTCCTTCCCGACGGCGACGACGCCGGCATGCCGGACAGCAGCTTACGGAATGGCTCGCATCAGGTACACGTGCCCCTCGCGCCGGCGCCGGCCGCAGACCTGCACGCGCCTCTGCGCGCCGTCGATCCTGACACCGCGCTCCTACCGGACACGCACGCAACCGCGACGACCATCCTCGGCGGCACCGTACCCGGGCTAGACATCCTGGGCCAGACGCTTGCCACCAGTCTGGCGAGCGCGATCGCGAGCAAGAGCCCCGGTGAGAGTCGGCTGCTCGTGCTGGGGCTGGGACTCGACCGCGCAATGGAGGCTGTTCGGAGCGAGGACTTTGCCGAGCTGATGGGCTTGTGCCTGGATGTGCTGTGAAAAGAAAGGGAGATGCTCACAGTGGCGGACGATGGAGGGAGGAGGAGAAGCACGTTGAGCTGAGATGGACTGACGGCGATTTGTTCTGCTCAGGGGTAGCGTCCTTGACGAGGAGCACGAGAAGCGGTGGTAACGCTAGACTATCGTTCTGATGATGATTTCAGACACTGACTGGCTCTTCCTGGCAACCTGTGCCCTGAGTATATTTGTATGGAATCGCGCCGCATATGCTGCAGAGCAGGATCACAAGTGCTCAAGCACGACTTGTCAAAAAAAGGCCACTTAAGCGCATAAAAACGCGTGGTATATTAGCAAGCACAGAGGACATGCTAGTAGAGAAGATGAAACCGGATGCACATATCCAGCAATTGAAAGTACCCTACATAGGAAGTCGAGGTTGAGGACAGAAATGGCCCTCCAAAATGGACACGTCGCTGCATAATCTGTTGAAGGCAAATGAAACGGAACAACAGATGGTAAAGAGGCACAAGTGACAAGTTTAGGTCTGAGCAAGCACAGAGGGGACAATGAAAACGGGGGAGGAAAGGAACTCATACACGCCACCAGAGGAAGGCGGGTGCTACATACAAGACACGCAAATTTCTACCCTCGCAAATCCGTGTGATGTAGAAAATTTAAGTTTCTTTCTTTCGTTCTTGATCGACAAGGGACCCCCTCGCCACTCACTACCGTGTAATCGCCCGATGGACTTTGTGACAACGTGCGACCCTACGACACAGACACATACACCCACCCTAGCTTTTTGAAATCGCGTGAAATGATCCCCTTTAGCATCGCTTTGGCCCTGGTTGGTGGTAGTCGTGGGAAAAAAGGATTCGTTTGTTGTGTAGTTTATCGAAAAAATGTGAAGGTTTGGTTTAGTTGCGTGATCTCTAGAAGGTTTTTTTTTCTGAAACTAAACTAGACACCGCGCCACCCCCGCGCTGGCGCCCTTACCAAGTACATAACATGCATGCATTTGACAAAGAAGTTGCGCGTGAATTGACGGGAGCACAAGAAGGATAGCGCTAGTCCCGTAGTAAGGTTAGCAAAGAGGGCGCTCAATCAACTTTCGGAGTGTCACATGAACAGAAGAACGTGACGTACCTTAGAAGCACTTGCGGTGGACAATGGAAGGACCGCTCTCGTCGTACTCCTGCTTAGAGATCCACATCTGCTGGAAGGTCGACAGGGAAGCAAGGATGGAACCACCGATCCACACAGAATACTTGCGCTCTGGTGGGGCAATGATCTTAACCTTCATCGAGGATGGAGCGAGGGCTGTGATCTCCTTCTGCATGCGGTCGGAGATACCTGGGTACATAGTGGTACCACCGGACTAAAGATTGTATCGTCAGCGAAGGCCGATGCTCATCAATTGAAAAGAGAAGGCGGGTGAGAATCGAAGTATGACATACCATGACAATGTTGCCGTACAGATCCTTGCGGACATCGACATCACACTTCATGATGGAGTTGAAGGTGGTGACGTGGATACCACCAGACTCGAGACCAAGGACGGAAGGCTGGAAGAGGGCCTCTGGAGCACGGAAGCGCTCGTTGCCGATGGTGATCACCTGGCCGTCCGGAAGCTCGTATGACTTCTCCAAGCTGGAGCTTTGGCTGGCCGTCTGGATTTCCTGCTCGAAGTCGAGGGCGACGTAGCAGAGCTTCTCCTTGATGTCACGAACGATTTCACGCTCGGCAGTGGTGGAGAAGGTGTAGCCACGCTCTGCCAAGATCTTCATCAGGTAGTCGGTCAAGTCACGGCCGGCCATGTCGACACGCGAGATGGCGTGGGGCAAGGCAAAACCTTCGTAGATGGGGACGACGTGAGTGACGCCGTCACCGGAGTCGAGCACGATACCGGTGGTACGACCGGAAGCGTACAGGGAAAGCACGGCCTGGATTGAGACGTAGAAGGCTGGTGCGTTGAAGGTCTCGAAAACAATCTGAGTCATCTTTTCACGATTCGACTTTGGGTTGATAGGAGCCTCCGTAAGCAGGACTGGGTGCTCCTCTGGCGCAACACGCAACTCGTTGTAGAAGGTGTGGTGCCAAATCTTCTCCATGTCGTCCCAGTTGGTGACAACACCGTGCTCGATGGGGTATCGCAAGGTGAGGATACCACGCTTCGACTGCGCCTCGTCGCCGACGTATGAATCCTTCTGGCCCATACCAATCATGATGCTGTGCAGCTGTCAGCATTTCCACATGGCCTCACAGTCATGTGAGGAGGGAGGAGGATGCTAATTACCCATGGTGGCGTGGCCGGCCGACGATAGATGCTGCAATGGCGTGTCAGCGAAGTGCTACGCTGCGAGCTCAAAAGCCAAAAGCCGCCCACATCACAGTTGACTGTGCCGGCGAGCAGTAGGCTTTGACGAAGATGGTCAGTTGGGGGCGGGAAGGCCACTTACGGAAGACTGCGCGAGGAGCATCATCACCGGCGAAACCGGCCTTGCACATGCCGGAGCTGCCACAGTGTCAGTAAGCAATATAGACCAAGGTTGTGCGATGCGCAGCCAATGCGGAGGCCGATGGGCAAGCAGACGAAAGCTTCGTGTCGCCTCGGACGGGGAAGGGAGAGGGTGAGCAGGCGAGGGCAGCTTACCCATTGTCGATAACGAGAGCTGCGACTTCCTCTGCAACAGGCAAGACACATTAGCAATTGCACACAAGACAAGCCGTCAGGAACAGAGCGACAGAGCGGGAGGCTGTGGCACAACGAGTCCGGAGACGTGATCAGGGCTTCGGCGGCTTACCTTCCATGGTGGTGGAGTGTTGGAGGTTGAAGAAACGGGGCTAACGAAAAGAAGAGAAAAAGCAGAGGACCGGCTGAGGGGGGAAAACAGAGGAGGCGAGAGCTGAAAGCGAGACACGGCTCAGCACGCACAAGCGTAGAGGGTGGGTGGTTCGAGAGGAGGGATGAGCAGTAGATGAGGAGTGGCAGGCGAGATGGGAGTGGATGTGGACGTTGTGTGGGAGGAGCTCAGAGCGGACGATTCTGGTCTTCTTGTGCTTGTGCGAGAATGGCGGTGCGTCAGTGCGCTCGCGCTTGCCGATTCTGGCGGGGTGAAATCACAAAGGTTGGCCCAGCGCTCGCTGTCACGCTTGCGCGCTTCTCTCGCTCGGATTGCAGCAACAGCAGCAACAGCGGCGGCGGCAGCGGCGGCACTCGTCTCGTCGATGGATGGCCTGCGGTGCCGGTCCGCTGCCAGAGCTGCCCAGTCTGCTTTATACCCGTCCAAACGAGCCCTTGCCGCCGGCTCCCAAAACGCTGCAGCCTGTGCCCGCTGGGTTCGACGTCTGTCTCTGCTGTCTGCGCTCGCTCGAGTCCACGCGGCCGTGACACTCCGCCACGGGCTCGCCAGCCAACAGCGCGCCTGTCTCTGCTTACCGTTAGGCAGCGGGAGAAGGCCTCTCTTGGCCCGTCCTGCTGACGACTGTGCCGACGACGCCGTTGATCGTCTGTCCGTTCTCGTGTAGAGCCCGCATCCGCACGAGCAGACAAACGCCAGCCTCCCTGCCTCGCTCCGCTTTCCTGTGGTTCCTGTCCCAGCGCTTGGTGCTTTCGCCTCGTCCTTGACACACCGACACATTGAGGCTGTTGAGGGCTCCACTGAGGGGCAAATGTGGCCCGTGCGCTTCCCGCAATTCTCCAGAGGAAACGACATCATCGGCGAAAACTTTTATTTTTGCCGCTCCATGACTGCGACTTACGCGCGGTACACGTCTTCTTTACGTCGCCCATCTCCCTTGGCCCTCCGTTGTCGTCTCTGTGGCCACTGCACGCCCAAGCGTATGACTGAGTCTGTAAAATCCCGTGATTGCCTGACTGCAAATCCGCGTCGCTGACGCCCGTTTGCCCGTCGTCGAATCCCAGAGAAGTGTACAGTATCTTCTTACAGCTTCCTGCAAATACGACCGCAAAAGTCGGCCTCAAAAAAGGCAATTTAGATAAGCATCAATTGTGTGCGACAACTGCACCTGCATTTTCGTTCGCACTACGTCTGTGCTGAAGACATGACGTTTTGACACACTCGCTTTCTGGCAGTGTTTTTTTGTTCACGGCGCAAGTAATTGAGAAGAAGCACAAAAAGAAAAGGCAAGCTTTTTGAATTGTGCCCGTACGGCTCCTCCACTTCCTTCACAACCACTGAACACACACATACTCCGAAGACCATCACGAGAAACGTCAGCCATGGGGAGCCAACAGAATGCCGACCTCACAAACCTCCTTCGTTGGTCGATAGAAAATTCAAGCACCTCCTCCGACCCCAATGCCCCTACAACAGGCAGCACGTCTGGCCCGCGCACACAACTAGATCAAGAGGCGCTGCGGCGGCTGGTGTTCGGCGGGCCCTCGGATGCGGACCGCATGAAGGATGCCATGGCCACGATCCAGCACCCGGACGCATCGCTGGACGACAAGCTGACGGCGTTTGACAACTTCGAGCAGCTGGTCGAGCAGATCGACAACGCAAACAACATGGAGCCGCTGAAGCTCTGGCAGCCTCTCGTCGACCAGCTTAACAGCGAGGAGGCCGAGTTGCGCAAGTGGGCAGCTTGGTGCCTTGCCACAGCCGTGGCGAACAACGCCAAGGCGCAAGAAAGAGTATGTGCCATCTTTCCCCTGGAACAACGCGACAGAGCAAGAATCTCGGGGTGTCTAACGTGATTTCTGACAGATGATGGTTCTTGGCGCGATACCGACACTTGTGAAGCAAGCTACGCAGGACTCGTCCTTGGACGCGCGGAAGAAGGCCATCCTCGCTTTGTCAAGCGGGGTGAGGAATTATCAGCCCGCCATGGATCAGGCTGCCGAGCATATCCCCAAAGAGCACCTTCCCGAGGGCCGGGTCGACGCAGCGAACATGGAAGCAATCGATGGCATCATGAAGAGCCTGCGTGAGAGCAGCGCGAACAAGGCCTGAGCCAGTACCCTCGCAGGGAAGCATCGACGCGGAGTCCGATGCCTGGATAAAGGGAAGGCAAGGAAAAGACGCTTCCAGACAAGGAAATTTAGGACTTGGGATAGACGTTTCGCATTCTTGGAAAAGAGTATTGCAGGAGACTGCAGCTCACTGTTGGTCCGGCGAGAACGATTGGTCTACCTCATGGCTTCCACTCGCATGTACGAGAACTATACACGTGGGGAAAACACCGCTGGCAAGAAGCGCTGATCAGCTCAGCGGATTGAAACACGCGGGTCAAATAGCCGCGAAAGTCACGTAAAAAAAAAATTCAAAGTTAACGTCTTCAATTCGTTCCCTCACTTCGGCAGGAGGCTGCCCCTCTCTTGTTCCTGAACCTGCTTCACAACAACCCTCCACCTGATCCTCTTTGCCGCATATCCACCAGCCTGAACGTTGTCCTCATACTCCTTCACACTATGGTGCCTCATCGCCAGATGTTTGCCTCCGCTCTGTCGCGCGTTCAGCAGGCCCAGGTCGAGCACTTTTGCCTCACCCGGCCGCATCGGCATATGGTCCTCCTTGATCAAGAATAACGCGCTCGTGAGCAGGCGCTGCCACGCCGTCGGGTCGTCCGCCAGCTCGCGTACGTGCACGCCGCGTGCCGGGCCGTGGCCTTCGACGGATTTGCCTGGCGGGTGCGACGAGGACTCGCCGGAGTGCCCGACCGCCGGACGCGATGATCCGTCCTCGTTCGCCCGCGGAACAGACGTCCCAGCACTATCTCTCCCGCGCGGCGTGAGCTTGAACCGAAACGTGACGTTCTCCTCGGCCTCGAACCAGCGCGGCCTCGGAACGGGCTGCGCGACGCTCTGCCTAACGGACCGAACAGCGGAAGGAGCGGTCGCTGTGCGCGGGGAATCTACGCCTGGTGTACCGAAGTCCCGCTCGATGATCCCTTCCGTCTCATCCGTCACAGATTCCTCGTCATCCTCCAACAGAGGCACCGGCTCGAAGGTCTCGCCCTCTGCCTCCGATCCTTCGCTCTCCTGGTACCCGAACATGACCGATGGCCGCGAGCAGTTGGTGTATGTGCTGAAGCGGCTGCTGGCGAAGCGGGAGGAGCCGCACTCGGTTGGCGTGTGGCCGCAGGAGCGGCACTGGATCGCCTTCAGGCCCGGCCGCTCGACCAGATCCCAGGCGCTGTGGCCACAGTTCGTGCAGTCCGAGTTCCTGACGTCCGCGGTCATCATGATGTTCACAACGTGACCAAGAGCGACTGTGGGCTTTCACGATTCGGAAGGATGCAAGTGTCGGCTGGTTGTGAAGGCGAAGGGGTGTAGCTGGAACTGGGAAGGGACGATTGAAGTATCACCTACATGTTGAAGGCAAGAATTCGCGCCTCGGGCTCTTTATCGAAGTGATCGCTCCACCGTTCCCAAGATCGATATTCTTGCGGCATGTGCTCCTCGCGCTTAGGGTCGAGCGAATGTCTCCACAGGCCCTCTTGCTCGTGATCATCCTCGAAGTCTTGGCTGAATGCTGCCTCCAGCGCCCCACCGTCGCGGCCTGGAGCCCACAGCGAGGAAATTTGATCGTCGTCGACAAGAATGACCATAATGGCACGAGCCCGAGTGCTGACGGTTGCAGCATAGGTGGAAGGAGACACGATTGGATCAGATTCTTGGCCCAATATCCAAGCAGGCCAGTTGGCAGTGTTGGAGAATCGAAGTAGAGCAGATCGGGTTTGGGGATCTACGACGACGAGGCTGACGCCTAGCCGCAGGATTTGGAAAATCGATCGTTCAGTCCGAAAGCCGCACTTCCTCCCATGTCTGACTCCGGGACATGTCTTAATAAATTGTCGTCCGCCTTCATGCTTCAGTCAGACATTCGAAGTGCTCGACAGGAGGTTCGGAGGTCAGCAAAGCTTGGCTGTGGATGACACGGTTTCGGATTTGAGACGGGCAAGAGGCGGTGCGAAAACAGCTGACGAGAACAATTGACCTTCGGAGGGAAGAGCAAAAAGAAGCAGAGAGACGACAGCGACAAGAACAACCAAGAAATCGAGGTTAGGAGGACAAGAGGTTCCAAGAGTTTCAGTGCGTGTCCCCTGCCTTCAGTGCATGCAGTAGACCGCGGACACGAACGTCACGTCTGTCCCAGAATATGTATATCCCAGACGAAGTCAAGTCGCAGGTTCCAGGTGGCCAGAGCTACATGCTGCACACAAAGGTCACGATTTTGTCGTCTCGTGGGCCCAGATTCCTTGTAGGATCAATAGCGTCATGCCTGGGGCTGTGGGGTCAAGTCAACTCCAGACTGTATTGAGGTTCAGGCTCAATCCTAGAGAGACGGCGTCGGCGCTAAGTCGTTTCAGGATGCTGACAGATCCCCCTGTATAAAGTCGGACAGCCTTGCTTCGCACAACTGCGCAATCTACTATTACTTTCGAGTGGGTTGTATGATCGTGATATCCTTGTTGTGGAGCAGAGCACTCGTCTCTTACGTGGAAGGAGCTCGTGGGAGCTGAGAAGCGATCTTCCCGTGGGAGCTGCAATGGTTTTCCCTCGAGGCTGTCGCTTTGAATCTTTTCTCGCCGCTTTCGGACTGTCGCCGCCGTCATCTTCACGCAGATATATCACAAATTGTCTCGCACACGCCGCCTACAATGCCGTGGCTATATAATCCATCTACTTGAGCAGTTGTGTTTTTTAAGCCTCATGCTTGAGATAACTCAGCTGATTTTTCTAGTTGCGATTTTGTGATACAAATCGAGTCTGGCCCAATTTGTGCCCTAATATGACAGGAGGCCCAAACACACAACGTCTTGACCGAAGTTGGAGCCAGAATACTGGAGTGAATCCTTGGGGCTTTGATCGCTTTTGAGGCGCAAAGCGTGCGTTTCGGTCGACGCAAACGTAAAACTGGGACATGGATTTTGATCTGTCCCCTCGAGTTCTTCCTTTTTTATCCAACGACGAGACGAGCTGACATGAAACGTCTCTACTTCATAACCGTTGCCACTTTGATCTCGAAGGGCGGGAAGGATGCCTATGAGCTGTCCCCGACGGGTTAGCGAAAAGAGAACATGGCGCAGATGAATTTTTTTTTCCTCTCCGGTGAACAACGTCGTTGACGGCGTGCCTGGAGCGCGAGCGGGCTTCGCAGCCTTCACCACGCAACACGCCCTGAGCGGAGAGCCTTTTTGCAGGCCTCATGGAAACACGGTTTTGGGGCTCTCGTCCGCTCTAATGGAGATGACCACACCCTGCCGCCTTGCGCCGAACTGACGTTGTACATACGTGAGTTTCTTTTTCAAGAATATGCACGTCGAATTGAATGCTGGAAGATGTCTTGCCTCAGCATGGGTCGAACCAGTTTGTCTGCCGTGTGCGCAACATCCTGGTGTGTCCGACTGCGCTTTCGTCATCTTTCGCTCCAACGAGGAAGTATGCAGTTGCCTTTCAGAAGTTTGTTGTAGCGTCCGTCCGCAATAGTCTAACCTACATAATTATTTAGAAGTTGCGACCCTTGCATGCACGGCCCTACGCTTCGCACCTGGTGTGAACCACCAGCGCACGTAAAAATCTATATCAGTTGCAATCATTATCCGATTAGTTTGAAATCAAGTACTATAATAAACTGTATTATTATGTACCTATTTACAAAGTCTCAAAGCCATCTAGCCATCGTGGCGGCTTTTGTTCGCGATTGAGCCGACCCGGAGCTAAACTTGAAGGATCACCCTTATCTACCTCTACTACCTCACTTTCAAGCATATGAAGCTCTTATTTGCTATCTGATGGCCCAGGTAGGCAGGTATCTCGGTGTTGAGCCTTATTAGGTATAGTAGATGGTTTCTTCGAGGCTTTGGCACGTGATGTTTTTTGAACTTGATCAACATCCTTCTGGATAGCCTTCTGCATCCTCTGATCAGCCGCCAACGCCTTGCGTTGCTCACGCAATATGGCCAGCTCATCCTTCCTAAGTGTCTTACCCTCTCTTTCCTCTTGTCTCTTAAGATCTGCAGCCTCCTTCGTTGCCATCTGGAGGTTCTCGAAGTCCTTCCTAAGCTGGATTGCAGCCTTATTCCACACCATAATATTGCCATGCTCTTTTTTGAATGCAGTAGATGCTAGGTTTTTACCTCGCTGTCGCTTATCTTGCTCAGTATCTGCAGCGTTTATATAGCAATCCCTCTCATGTTCTGCAATTGATAATGCAATTTGGTAGTTTTCAAGGTAGTCCCCAATCCGATTCACTAATCATCTATACCGTGCATGGCAGTTTTAAGCTCACGCCTAACTTGCCTGAACTCGTGAATTGACATAGCTGATGAGCTTAATGCCGCTGTGTTTGGTCTAGATGGTAATTGTTCGATAGGATTGATAGTCGGGATGATCTTTGAGTAATCCATTGGCCATATGCCCGCCTTTGCAAAAGCACCAGTTATACTAGCGCTAGTAAATGACTGTAGGTAGTCAGACCAAAAGACACCATAGAATTCACGCTTGGAGAACCTGTTTCGACCGAACCGATCAGCGTACCATTTATCTAATTGCCTGCTGTAGGCCATAGCAAAAGTTCGAAATAGGCCTATATCAAGCGGCTGCAATCGATGTGTTGAATGTGGTGGAAGCACTGCAAGAAAGATTCTATGCTTATGGCAGAGATCGAAAAATTTGGTGGTTAGATGTGATCCATGCCCATCCAGGATGAGCATCCTATATTCATCAGGGTCATCCAACTTAGCACGTGATATGGTCTCAAATTGCTGTAACCACCCTACTCCAATGTCATTATTTGTCCATCCTATTACAGATGCAGTAAATGCAACGTCATCTGTCTTCCAGTTTACTGCTGAAAGCCATTGGCTGGATAAATGAGCAAAGGTCGAAGCCAAGACCTATCTGCGCAGATGGTGGCTACCAAGGTGATCCAGTCTCTCCGATTGAAACACATATTGAGTTCAAGG
This sequence comes from Verruconis gallopava, assembly GCF_000836295.1. Taxonomy (NCBI): domain Eukaryota; kingdom Fungi; phylum Ascomycota; class Dothideomycetes; order Venturiales; family Sympoventuriaceae; genus Verruconis; species Verruconis gallopava. Next base: position 41,347 of record NW_015622196.1, on the reverse strand, counting down.
ATCATTTTTCTAAAGTTATAAGCCTAATTAATGCCAACTGGGCCGCCGTTTCAAGCAGCAAGCAGATGATTAACTTAGATAAACTAGACGGTTTAACTACAGAGAGTGAAATCAAAGGAAAGCACATCCTTTTATAGACTGAAAGGACTCGCATACCTTATGGCCTTATACTGATTATGAAATCAGCATCCCCTAAGGTGATTGGTAGAAGCGCTCATTCTGCTTAAAATGATCAAAATGATCACTTCACATGATTCCTTACGTGTTACTTCGTCACATCACCCATGTGACTTCATGCTACTTCGTAACAAGGGAATTCTTATTTGATATCAATTAAAAGATAGTTTATAATAACATAAGAATTGATTTATTTGAATAAATAATAAAGAATAGCTCAGCTTTAAAATCATAATGATAAAAGAAATTGTCTAAGTTTGGCTCTATAATACACGCTTACAGATTACAATAATATAGCCAACCCTTTCAGGAAGGTCATAAATATAACAAAGTCTGTTCAAATCAGCCGAGGGTCGTAAATGAACTTGTCGAATGTATAAAAATGAAGAATGGGCGCGGATTAGAGAAGAATTTGAGTTGATAGACAGTGGAACACGCGGCAAATTATGGAAGGATCTAACAAGAAACGTCCAAGTTTAATTATGCCATATCTTGCTTGAACCGAAGTTGAAAAGTTGAATTTACGGGTGAACGAAGACGGCAGGGACCAGTTCAGATATAGGAAAAGGTAAGAATGGCTGCTACGGCACAGACACTCATTTAAGAAAGACTAGATGAATAGGTTTGTCGGACGCATACCGAGGTGCAGACTTATGCATGAAATTATGTATTTCGCCATCTTGCGGTGCAGACGTATTCACGGAGAAAATCAAGTGGAGGGGTGTTGACAAAGAGCCATCAGAACTTTGAGCTGGAAACAGTTGCTCCCTCATTTGTGATATATTATGCAGACTTTTTTCTGACGCCGGGCATAAATGATCTGTTAGTCCATGTCTCACATCGATCCATCAACGTGTCTTGCTCATGGCCTCTTGGTGAGTTCGACCATGTCAAGGCTCTCAACGACGTCGAAGTTACGCCTGTCTTCCTCGGAGAGCGCTGCATTTCCAGGCCGGTCAACAAGGATGGCGTGTAGACCCGCTTCCTTCGCGGCAGCAATCTCTGCGTCCGCGTTAGCGATGCCGTCCTTCTGCTCCGAAAAATGACGAGACAACGCATACCTTTGACATTATCGCTCAAGAAGAGACACTCGCCGGCGTCTTTGCCCAGCTCCTTGACAATCTTCGTGTAGCTCTCGGCCACAACTTTCGAGCCCGCGTTGACGGTGTCGAAATTGGCGTCGAACAAACCGCTCAGATCTTGGGTTTGAACTTGCTTCTGAGATTTCCCTGCTGCTTCCGCGGCAAGCTCAGGATCAGCCCAGCTCTTTTTCGCCGAGGCAGCTCCTTCCTTCGTAACCTCGCTTGCCATCTGCTTGTCTCCCGCCGTCAGTGCCTCGCCCGCTCTACCTTCGGTCTTGGCTGATGCTCCTTCCAAAACATTGTCGTCATCACTCTCGCCCTTGCTTTGCGACAGGTCCGCGTTCGGATCAATGTACCTAAAGAACAGCTTCTGCGCCTCCACACTGCCAGAGCTGAATATGGCCAGGAGATATCCATCCTGCCGCCACGCCTTCAATCGAGGCGTAACATCCCCAAACAACGGCACGGCAAGCACACCGTCGGCGTACCCCTGTCGCCAGATGAGGCCTTGCAGCTTTTTCCATGCAGGATCTTTGATGTCTTTTGCCGCAAGCGCTTGACAGTGACTGATCACAGATTCGGGTGCATCTCGTACGTCATCTGGGAAGGCTGCTTTGTAGGGCTGGAACGCTTCCTCATTCCACTGACTGGTCACGACCTTGCGCAGGTTCGATGTTGCGTAGGGATACTGGCAGTGCAATCAGTCAAGGACGGCACTGATGTTGGACGACTACGACGACGACGAAGAAGAAGCAATCGATTGGACAGAAACAGGATTGACCAGTGCCGTAGTGGGCTGTTGAGCGAGAAGCACAATCTACCCGGCCAGCAGTGAGAACCAAAACGCGAGGCTCCTAGCAGGACGATTGTCGGCTTTGAAGACACCTGCGCGCTGCTCTGCGCCTCTCGTGGTAGCCCCCCTCTTTGGCGACAAAGAGCACAGCAGTTCGCGGTAGCTCCGACTTGTTGCACTCACCAGCACACGTGCTACAAACCAAATCGGACACAGCGTTCCCTCTACGTATCACAAACACCAGTTAGCGGGGGCTCATCGAATCAAGAGCGTCAGCGGGATGAAAATGTGCAATCCCATGCATCCGTTGGCCCCCTCGCCGACTGCCAAAGACCAGCAATCATCTCACAGTGCAAGGAGTGAACGCTCCGGGGGTGGCGGAGCTCATACGCGCGGTTTTCAACCTCGAAGCAAGGAAATCCCGATGCGGAAAGCTTATTCATGCCATCGTGACCACTTTTCCATGCCGGCGCAGGAAGGCACGAGGACAACGCCCGCGTGGAGGAGGAGCCAATCCCCACACTGGTCAGCGTAGTTGATCGGAGCCCAAAACGTGCGCGGAGGACTGCCGAGCTCGTTCGCTTCCACGTCGTCGCACACGCAGCGAAAACATCGCGGAAGGTCTGCTTCGAGAGACGGAGAGGGCTCATGCTCGAAGAGCACGAGATTCGCCACTCACGAGCAGGGCCAACACCAGCCGCAAGAAATACGCTTCGGAAAGCGGTTTCCGCAGGGTGTGTAGATCGCGCAGGAGGCATTGGCTGCGAGCCTCGTGGTGCGCAGATGGCAAGGTCGCCTCATCCAACGCTGAGTGGTTGGGCCACAGATGTCGACGCTCCCGCTACCAAGTCTCTGCAAAGCGGCCAAAATGGCTTCCTCGGGCCGTCATGTGCAGCCATGGCGATGCCCTGATGGACTCCAGCTTGGGTGGTGTCAAGAAGTGCATGAATTGTGTGCGTGGTCTCCCCTTCTCTCCACATTTGGCGTGGGCGATGCACTCACCGATGTCGAGGACAACCGTCGATATGCCTCTCAGCTTGACAGTAGACATCGCGGACGGCTACAACACCAGATTATTTTTTGCTTTCCTGCTTGTGATCGAATTTGCTGGTAAGGTGCGCGCGAAGGATGCGACGGGCCGTGATTGGGCGAACGTTCGTCTTCACCGCCAGTCCTCGAGGGCGACGGAAGATTTTTGTATTTTAAGATTTGGGGGGGCGTGTGCTTCAGTAGTCGTCGTTGGAAGAAAATTTTCCTAGCGGCGGATTCTCTTTGGCTGATCCCACTGCGACATGTGTGCGCGTTGAGATGTGAGCCAAAGCTTACGTTGGTATCACAGCGCTCCGTACCCACTCCATCGTTAGCCAGTCACCGCTTTGTACGTTGAGTACAAAACGATCTGCACGCTTTTACCTTCTACAATATTCCGCACTCAGCATGGTCACACGTTAGGTTTGAGGACAACATTCTGTCTATCGTTGCGTCCCGTCGATCAATGACGGGCACAAACTTTCGATTACATCTCACGCAGGCCTTCTTGTTGAACCCGTGAAGCCGTCAGCTGTGAGTGAGTCGACAAAAGGTTTTTTTTTATTTTTTTTATTTTATTTTATTTTTGGCAAGCCTGCTGGTCTCGGTTCGGCATTCGTACGACGAGACCATCGCAACCTCCAGGAGTGTAAACGATCTTCCGTATGCGGCTAATCTATAACATTTGTTGTTATGCACGCTGTGTTCCTGCACCACTCGCTACGACGGACGGAGAGGCTGGGAGGTTGTGTTGTATTCTCTCGGATCCGGCATGCTAAAGGCCATTGTGCATATTTGCTGTCAAGGCGCGGGCCTTCGCCGATGCGCAGACGGACGTTGCGCTTCCTAATTTTACAAAGAAGGCTCTAATTGCATGTCGTCTAGATTTAGTGTGCCCGGTAATTCAAAAATCCTTGCCAGCTAAACTATTGCTGGACTATGATGAGATGGCAAAGACCAATCTCTGTGGTGGGAGCAAAAGTTTTCTCGCAGCGGTGGTCAACACATGAGAATCTTGTGTACCTACACCGTACTTTCGTGTCCGCCAGTGAGAGGCTGATGTCGAAGCCTGTGTGAGGGCCCAATGTTGTTTGTGGGTCGGCATAATTGAGGGACGGCAACAAAGGTGCAGCGTTTAGGGTGTTTGGGAATAACACCTGGCCACTGCTCGACAGAGGAGTTGTACATCCCAATTCATCAGAAGAGAAAAGAAGATGTCTGAAAGACACGGCAACCGTGGCCAGAGCACCTTGAACAGTCAAGTAGAAACAGAGTGAATCGCCGCTTTGTTCTCCACACAGAGCGGGAAGACGCGCTGGCGCTACGACTCGGGACGACTCCGCAAATAATCGGGAGAACGCAAAATCTCCTGAAGCGCCTTTGCGGAGCGCCAAAAGCCTAGCGTCAAGTGAGACGCGAAAGGAGCGCTGCAACGTACAAACTAGGCCGCCTTTGGGGCCAGTAAGGACAGCAGGTACAGCAACAGTCGCTCCCCTTGCCAGGAACGGGATCGGGCAGGGTGCGATTGGAGGGAGGTCGGCAAGAGCAGAGAGCGGTACTTGTTCATGCAACAGTGACCGCAGCGGACGCAGGCCGTGGTGGTGCCGCGTAAAAGGTTGGATGCGCTGGAGGTGCAGCAGAGGAGTCGACGACAGCCAATCCAGGGCGACGCCGAGGGCCCAGACACACGACGGCCAAGACGCCAGGCCAACCCTTTTTGGTGGAGCGCAAAGTCTGAGCGTCGGCCTTGCTGGCGCCCTGAGCATGGATGTCATGGAAAGCCATCGAAAGAAAGGTGCGCCGATCACGTCGTCGGTCTAATTTCGAGTCCTTGGGGTTGACGCAACAGGTGAAACTGCTATCTACCCACAATCACACCATGGGGTTCGCTGGCCACCACAGCCCACCAGACTACACACCACCGCTCTCGGGTCCCCAGGGCGGGGATCAAACGCCGCGAGGCCAGCATGTGTTTTGAAAGCATGGCAAGCTGTAGGCATTGGCGAGACGGGGTCGGGCACGCCAGCACTGCGTCGACTGACGCGCGACAAGAAAGCTTGCGTGCGACGGCCAGACAAAGACGGACAGCCTCCTGACTTACATAACCTCTGCTGCCACACAGACGGATGGCGGACGAGATGGACACGAGACGCCGCCCTAGGCGGAGAGGCTTTGATCATGCGTGTCTTTTGCCCGTTGGCGCCTGGCCGGCTGCCATTGGGTGGCGCTGCTGTTTGTTATCGGAATCATACAGCCTGCTGGACCAGCGATGTATTGTAACGCCAGATCGGGCATGGCTCGGCGCATGTGGCCTGCCATTTGTGGGAACGATGGACGCCATGGGACATGCTGCTTGGCTCGACAAGCTTATCTATCCAATGCCCGACCGCGCCCGGGTCGCGTCCCTGGTCGAGGATACAATACGGTACAAGCCCCGGCGCCGTGCTGTACCATACGGAGGCGTACGGTACCGTACGCGGGTGGCCAGCTCGGTTGAAGATCAAAAAGCTACGCCCGTTTCGCATTAGACCCGTTTTCCCAAGAGGAGAAAGGGTGGCAGCTGCCTGCAGCAACAAATTGGGTCGGACTAGGCCAGGTAAGAGCGACCCACTTCCGAGCGTCGTGTGTCTGCTGGCTCACTCACCGCCCGCCGACCTTGAAGCTGCATCGCTCCTCTTCTTCAAGTCTCCTACATGCACTTCACCTCTCCTCGAACCATGACCTTATAGCCTTTCTTGTCACCAGCCTGGACTCGTTGCTTGTTTTCCATCACCTTTTCACGCTCCCTCGTTTCACACGCTGCTTCCTCCTCTCGTCATCACTCGCACACTCTCACAACACACACTCTCTCCCGTGTACGTCAGCAGCGCCCCCGGCTCTGACTCCCACGCATCCCGCTCGCAACCGCCGCCCGCAGCTCGAGGTGCTTGAAAACAGCAACCACGCTCCACGACAAATCACCACAAGAACGGCGCCGTCCTCCAATCCGCTGTTCAATTCAACTGCTCTGCCCAAATTACCTTTTTTACGAACTCTCCTACGACCTTTACGACAACTGCTACCGCCACACTGCTTGCTCTGTTGCCTCGAGGAGAACGCGAGCTTCACGATCCTAATCCACCAGATGATTCATCTATCCACTCTTTAATCTCTCTTTGGTCCTTTTCAACGCCGTTCATCCTGGTCGGCACGCTCTGTCCATATATTGCTTGCTCTTTACTCACGACCTCTTCCGACGATCCGAGATTGTTACTGCTTCCTTCCGTTATGCTGGAGTCTGGCTTCTGAACATCAACATCAATCGAACAATCAACCCACAAAAGCGACTCTAGACCGCGTTCTGCTTTCCGCGACTTTTGGGATCCATTGTGCTCTCCTCTTGAACAGCTTGCTCCTTCCGCGTCATCGTCTTCCAGGCTCCTTGTCTGTCTGCAGTGTCATTGACATCGACCCTGAGCAGCACATCGAAGCCCCGTCAGTCCTTTTCATTCGAATTCAACGTCCATGGATTGCATGCGAAACAACTTTGTTGACGGTGTGCTTCTAGATGGACGATATCGAACCGTGGCGCCTCTCAACCATGGCTCCTTTGGCATGGTCTTCAAGGCCTACGACACGTGGACCGGCGAGTTCGTTGCTCTAAAGTGTCTTACCAAGCCGAATGCCGCTCACAACGTGGGCGAATTTGCTGTCGATGACAGATCCGAAGAGCTGACCATCCACCGTCGCATTGGCTATCACCCCAACATAATTCGGCTTCTGCACCACTTTGAAACGGAACATCACACCTACCTCGTGCTCGAGTTCTGCGAGAATGGCGACCTTTACGAAGCCATTCGCGTTGGTCGCGGTCCCGGTCGGACCGAACATGTCCGTCAGTGCATGCTTCAGTTGGTGGACGCGATCGAGCACATGCATCTCAACGCTGTCTACCACCGTGACGTAAAGCCAGAGAACATTATGCTCGGCAAGGACGGCGCCATCAAACTTGGTGACTTTGGTCTGGCCACGATGGAGTCGTGGTCGACTGAAGCAGCTGTTGGCAGCGACCGTTACATGGCTCCTGAGCAGTACGATCCAGGCAACGTTGGCTACTCACCAGCCAAGGCTGACATATGGGCCATTGGCATCTGCCTGCTCAACGTCTTGTTCTCTCGCAACCCGTTTGCCACTCCTTCCCTGGATGATCCGCTCTATGCAGACTTCGCCCACGACAAGCAGACCCTCTTCGATGTCTTCCCTACCATGTCTCAGGACACGTTCGAAGTCCTAACTCATTGTCTTGCACTTGATCCTGCGAAGAGGTCTCTTGCAGCAGTTCGTTCTGCTCTGAAGCGAGCCCTCTCTTTCACTACAGACGACGAGACACTGGATGAGTTCTGCGTCGACGACAACGTTGTGGTCACTGCGACAGCCAACAGGATGCCCCTGCGCACTCCTTCAATCCATACTCCACAGTTGGATCAGAGTGGTGCCTTCCCGTGGGCCAAAGCTTTGGCCTTGACTCCGAATGCTCGTCAACTTTCTGTCATCCCCGACACGGAGCTCTCAGAGCCGGTCGCAGCAGCTGAAAAGAACTCGGATTGGTATGCTGTCAAGCCAGATACTGCTTCTGTTGCTTCCTTTGTGGACTCAGGTCTTGGTGTGTCCCTCAAATCCACCGAACTTCAGCTCAAGCCGGAGACTGCTAGGTTCAATCGTTCCAAGCCGGTGCCCATCTCTGGCTCCCTGCCCATCACTATGGGCCGCCCCGTGCCAAGCATTTCAGCTGTATTTGGCAAGAAGCGTGATCTTGTTTCGAAGAGTTGGAGCGATCTTTGGGACGAGGAGGAAGAGGAGAACGCAATTGCCTCCGACAACGAAAACGACATAATTCTGTCACGTGGCCGGCAATCTTGGAGAGATGACGTTGAGGGTCAAGACACTCCCCGCCAGGTTTTGAGCGAGCTGAAGAACCCAGACACGGTTAACAACAGTCGCAATCGCACTCCGGTCGCTGTGGACGCTATTGAGGATCATGTCAGCGAGCACACTGGCTTTGTTTTTGAAGAGCACGACACTCCGCGGCCGGGCTCACCCGTCACTCCAGCTGGCGACCGCTACTCTCCACCATCCAAGCGGGCGTTGATCGACAAGTGGGCTGCGCTTGGCGACCGTCGCAGAGCATATCCAACTCCTTCGAAAACTCCAGTTCACATTTCGACACCTCGTAAACGCAGCCGAGCTGGTAGCTGGCGTTCCCGCAATGTTGATGGCAAGCCGTACAAATCTCCCCAATTTTCTTTTGTTAATGACTCTACTCACACTTCTACAACCGGCGTTTTGGATCAGTATCAACGACATCTTAGTTCTGGACGCAATGGCAGAGCTTTTACGACAACCAAGGCTCATCACCATTATCACCCGATGGAACAACATCCTTGGCTCTCGAGCAAGGATTGGCGACAACAGGTTCCTCCCCAGCGGGAGGAACCTGCTGACATTTTGAGTGGGTGGAGGCGAGGCCTTCACTTGTAGTGTCTGTCCGAACTACGTTATTTGGCACCATGTCTCTTCTTTCAATCCTACCACCACCAGAACTTGAGGAGTAGCTTCCCCGGAGAGAAACAAGGCGTTTTTTTTTTAAGTTTGTACGGTGTAACAGGTTCGCTTCGCCAAGAGCTTACTAGGACAAAATTTTTGTAACTTCTTTTTTTTTTGGAGCTGGCAGTCTGGTTGCTGAACCCGAAAATAAGGCAGGCGAAGATCATTGGGAAACTTGCATCATCAAATCTTGTAAAACCACTTCAAACTGGATTGGGCTGGGCTTCTTTCCGTCGTATATTTGGGCTTGTAGTTTTAGATGAGAGACCCCCTTTTGATCTCCTTTGTTGATGATGGGATACAAACAGAACTTGCTGCATGGGAAATGGATGTTTAGCGTGAATGATGGTTACATAGGAGAAGGGAAGCTACACACTCCGGGCAGAAGAAGAGAGATGGTACGGATCAGACATCCTGGACAACACTACGCATCTGAGACTGTACAACGCAATCTTCCAGTGGACACTGATCTCAAGTGCCGCTGGTGGATTGAAGATGATCTGGCTGCGTATTGCTAGATTGACAACACAAATATCAGATTTACCCACTCAAATCACGTTTGTTCTGATTTACTGATTGCAATTGACTTTGTTCGCTTCAATGATGGGGAGCATGTAAGGGTCACGCTTCGATTCAATTGCTGTGATCCCCTCTTATGTTGCTTGCTTCGAAGGTAGGGCCGTGACGTTTTTCCAACTATGCAGCAGCGATCCGCCAGCCAGTCAGAGACTTTACCCCTCATGTTCTGATTGCCATCTGTTTCATCTCCCGACATGGGAACTACTTGTACGGCCCCGCGGTTCAAAAGGTGACGCACGGGATAACCTCTCATTAACTGCTAAAGCCCACGAACACCACGTAGCATCATAAGACGATGATCTTAATGCGTGTTGGCACAACGCTGTTCACTTAGCGTCCCAAGGATCGCCCAAATCTCTCCGCAATGCGGAAGCCTTTTGAAAGCGAGTGCCGCTGCGGACTAAAGGATGACGGTCGGAGATGGAGTTCCACGTGCCAGCTCGTCGCTAAAGGGCAGCACATGAGCATGCATGCTCGCACTCCTGTTATTTGGGAACCCCAAATAACCTCCGTGTCATCGTCGCGTGCTTCCTTGGAGGAACTTTTGCCTGTCAAACGGCAGTCTTCTCCGTTCCGCGTGGGACACGCCTTGGGGCTTCGTCCTTACTGGCTCCTTTGAGATGTGGCTGTTAATATCGGCTAAGGTCTCCCTATCTTCCCGCTCGCTTCCCTTTCTTCTTTTTCTTACTCTGTCTCTCTAATAAAAGACGATGAGATCGCTCGCAAAATGACATGTTCCATCAGCGTGGTCTAGCCGGTAGCCACGCGACCTGACCGTTTGCTCCAAACCGCAAAGAGTTGGAAAAAGAAATAAAACAAGTCATCAAAAGTCTAATTGGACAGTGATTCACATCTGCACGCTCGGCGTGGCCTGACTGATCATCAATGCATGTACGGAGCACTCCGTAATCTGTACTTGGCTCTCATTAACTCATCTCATTTTTCTTCTTTTCCTCGGGCTATTTATACAAAGGGATCCACGCAAAAACTACGCGCGTCGGAGTCGATCGCTCATAGCAGAATGTGTGATCCCAGACGTCGCAGAAAAAGAAAGAAAAAACAAAAGGCAAAAGCGGAAAAGAAATCATTACGGCGCGTGTAATAATCAGTAATCCATGTACGAGTCCTTCCTCTCGTCGGATGATGCCACGTTCTGGATCGTGCCGGCCGTCCACTGCCGGAATCGCTTGCCGTAGAAATAGAACAGCGGAAGCAGCGCCGTTAGCGCGGCGAGCACGCCAGCGTAGATGGCGAAGCTGCCAAAGAACCCGCGCTGCTCGACCCAGGTCGTGGCACGGAAGGACATGGCGAAGCCGACAACGCACCGGAAACTCGAGACATTGACTAGGACGGGTCTAAAAGACGCGGGGCTAGGTTAGCGCGTGCTCAAGCTTTTTTCTGGGGATTGTGGGGTGGAATAGCGAAGTGTTCTGGGCCCTTTATTTTTTCTTGTCCTTTCGCCACACCGAAAACCGGGGGTGGTTTACAAGTAACAGTCGCGGGACTCGTGGATTAGTCCCGGGTCTGCGCGGAAATGACTGAGCGTTGTACACAAATGACGTTCATTTTGCGGCGGGTGTACTGTGGCGAAGAATCATGTAGGACTGGTGGACTTACCCTGCCCATTGCGGGTAGCTCTCCACGATGTAGACGGCCAGGACGGTGTTGACCGTGAGGAAGCCGACGGCGATCAGGAAGATTCCGCCGAGGAGGAGCGGCCAGTGCACAGTCGTTATATGCTGACCACCATAGCCAAAAAGGAAGCATCCGGCAATTCCACAAAGCAGTGGAAAGATGGCGTTGATGAGATGCGTTTCAGCTTCGCGACGACCTCCGTTGCGTTTTGCCATCGCGTTGGAAACCTTGTCTGCCACGTAGCCTCCGAGCAGAGCTACAAAGGGTGTTGCAACAACGATGGGAACAACCGCTAGCCCTAGGTTGCGAAATTTCCACCCTGCTGCGATCAGAACGGATGACGCGGTCTGGGCTGCAGCGTTTTGCACGGAGATGAATCCACCTAGAGCTGGTGTTAGAAGCTTATCCGAACAAAACAAGTTGAGCGGCAAAGTCTTCGAAGTTCTCGACAAATCTGGACCACCTCTGCTTCAGTGCTGCCAGCTTCGACGATGCGAGACGACTTTGTGACGTGTGGGTAGAGGAACAGCGTACTGTTGATTGCTACGACCCAGAGCACCGTGGGAAAGAGCATGGTTCGAAGCGTATCGAGCATGCTCTTCGCCGCCTGTTTGTTTTCGAATCCGTTTTGGAAGACGCCGAAATTGGTCCACGTTGTCCGAGGGCTGTACGTGTTGGTGTCGAGACGCGGGCGGTTTTCGCCAGGTTCCAGATGGTAGACGGACTTTCCAGCTAGCTCTTCAGGTGAGCGCGTCCACCGCGTTTCTGGCAAGAAGAAGCACAAACTGAGCCATGCTCCAACCGCTATTCCTGCAGTCATAAAGTACACGGTTCTCCAACCCAGTCCGGGGGTGACCACCATCACTGGCGAAGCAATGCCGATCGAGACAATGATCAGTCCCTGTGCCGCCCAGATAGAGGACATTGCTCTGTTTCGCTGGTGGATAAACACCAGATCCTGCACGATCAAGGGAATCAGGGCTTCCACGGCGCCAGCGCCAACACCCTGTACACATCTCGCCGCGATGTGGGTATTTAAAGATCGGCTCATGCCAGCGGCGAAGCCACCCGACCATGCTAAAACCCCACAAGCAAGCATGACTGGACGTCGTCCAATGGATATCGACAGAGGCACGAGGAGATAATTGCTGATGCCGTTCGTGAGGAGCGGCAGCGTCGATAGGAAGGAGATCTTCCACAGCGGCGGTCCGCCTAGGCCGGCCAAAAGCTTCAACGGATTGAGGTCAACGACGCCGGGCGGTCCCAGTTTCGATATATCTATCGTCCCCAGGATCATGGGGTTGATTCCTGCATATTCCAGGGCGAACACCGGCGTGAGAGCGCCGATGATGGTTTCGGCCGACAAGGCGAGCGCGCCAACTTTGAGCCTCTTGTCAGCACGCAAGAGTGGTGAGCACGTCATCTGCCTTACTCACAGAAGCACACAGATACTATGGCGGCAACCTTTCGCCACGTGGGTAAATTCAGCGGATCTGTCACGGATGTCAGCTGCGGAGGAAATCTAGAATCGGTAATGGACGGATCACCTTTCGGGTCTGGCGACGGCATAGGAATACAGCGAACCTGCCCATTCTGATAGAGATTTGTCGTCCCTACGACCTGCGCGGGATCTCCAGCTATCCAGGTCTGCGATCGATTGGAGTCGAGCAATTCCAGCTGCGAGGTCGACGACAGGGCGTCCTGCCTCGTCGCAATCTCCATCAGCTTTGCCATGGGCGCCAGGTGGACTTAAGAGGTCAAAAGCCTAGCTGTTTGTTCGACATGCAGAGACCTGCCAAAGCACGCCGGAGAGAGAGGAATCTGAGGATGTGCAGGGTCACGCGAGTGCATAGATGGGGATTCTGGAGTGGAAGGGAGATGCATTCACAAAGAGTTTAGACGTTGGCACGTTCGACCGTACACGCGACATTCACTTTCGCCAGCGCAACGTATTCGGGACAGACAAGGCGGTGGAAAGCAAGTGAGCGATGCCATCTCAACTTCTATTGGTGACGTCGAACCCTGCTGTTCATGCGTTTGGCAAATTGCAGCGAGTCAGGGAACGGTGTGCGGTTTGAGGACGCATAGGAGGGCGAAAACAAGCTCGTATCTGGACACTCAGCACGCCAATGCAAAAACGTTATTCCTACTCCAGACCGGGAATTTCTGACTGTGAAACACCTTCTGGAAGCTACAGGTTGTTTGGTGTAGATGGCGAAAGACCAAACACGGAGAAGGGCGGCGCACTGTGAAGTGAGACGTGGGGAATGAACCATCGGCCGCGATACTTGCTGCATGCGGGCTAGCGCAGATTTCTCCTACTGGGTAAGGTTAGAATCACCTTGATAGGGGGATCTACAGCCCTAAACGCCAAATCTCGTTGCTTTTTCCTTTTCATAAGCTATTCTCATGGTGTCGAGCAGCGCGTCGGTTCCTGTAAGAACACCAAAAGGCGATAGCCAAATTTGTGGCTTGGTGCAGCACGTAAGCGATCCGCGTCAGGATTCCAAAGCGACTGAAGTGAATTACGCGGCCCAAAATGGACCAGTAGTCGCCAACACAAGAGCATATTCGAAGACCGCTGTCGCTCTGGAAAAACCGTCCAAGATTAGCTGGACCTTATATTAGATACCTATGTGGCCTGGAGTTTTCCGTATTCATGAGCACAACATAGGTTGAGCTAACCCGATTAGGATGGACGTTAGATGGATCTTAAATTATTCCACATCTGCAGTAGCACCATCGCTATCTGTTGAAGTTGCGAAATCTAAATTCACGACACTCCATTCAAGAAAGACTATAATCGAGGAATGACTATGAGAATGACTTTGGCTAAGGGCTTTTCAATAGAGCGTAAGGGGGAATGAAGTAAGCGTTATACTGAGATAGGCGATTAGTGTACTTAGATTGGTAGTAAAGCTGACTACTAACTAACATCAAGCTAAGCTTACGAAAATGCGTGGAATATATACTACGCTGTCGTGGCATACACGACTTACACAACTCACGCCCCTGATCCATATATTTCTGTGTTCAGAACTCTTACCCCACCCCTCCTTTCCCATAGTCTGGTCCCCAGACGTACTGATTTTGTGTTGCTATTGTTACGAAGGTAACACATGAAATTACGTGTGTGATCATTTTTGATCGTTTCTGAAAAATGAGCAGAATGATCACTAGCTCAAGTATACAGATGAAAGCACATCAACAGCGAGTACTCCCATTTTTACGAAATAAGGAACTCAATTGTGCTCTTATATTCATCATCAAGATCATGGCTCCCGTTCTGAGCACCTTATCGTGCCTGGCGCGTGCCCCCTCGTCGCCAGTGTCTATATGTGGTTGGTCCTGCCTGCCATGGTGGCATGACAAACGGCAGGATCGTCTCTAACGCCTCTTTGCTTAGCTCTTCCATCTTCCTCACCTCTGCCCGTAATTTTCTGCAGTGGGCTGCTGTATCGGCTTGTCCTGTGGTCCTGTTGTCGTTCCGAGCGGTCTACCAGCTCCGGGACCCCTGAGCTGGATTGCAGCCGCCCTAGCGCCTCCATGTTGTGTTTCCATATCTGCTGATTTAACGGACAATAGGTGCGTTTCGACGTTCAGTGCTGGCCGTGACGTCGAGGCACTCAATTAAGCACTAAAGCACACCTGAAAGCAATTGAAGTTATAGGCTAATTTATTACTATTACTTGTGTTAATCTAAATCTATGGAAGCTTAATAACCTAATTATCTTCTCCGCTATCATCATTGCCCTCTTCTTCGATTTCGGGATTAATACCAGTCGCTTCGCCAATCTCATCCGTAACGATGCCACGAGCATTATGCCTAGCCACGATAATCCTCTCCGGCTCAAAGTCATCTAGAATGCAGCGGTAAGTGTACGTTTTCACTGCCTTCTGTGCCAAACCGGTCCTCCAAATACGTCCTTTCGCTTGCTCTTCCACACTGCGCAGCCATTCTGGTTGTATCAGAAAGCAGCGAAATGCCCGTGTCAGTGAGTAACCAACACCAAGATTTGAGCAACGGCCAAACAAGAACCTCGTGGACGTAGTAGAATTATTATCCATGAACCAGTTGACCATTGCCGTCTTATCCATCTTTGAAAGACCTGGGCGAAAGTACTCTGATTTTCCGTTGCAGTATTTGTATTTGGTCCACATGTACATGGTGAAGGCTTCTGCTGGATTTGCAGAAAAGCAGACGAAAGGCTCGTTTTTGTCCAATTGATCCAAAATCTTTCGAAAAAGTCGTATCTTTGGCGATTGATCGATCAAATCCAAGTGCAAGTACGCCCATAACATCTTTTCCTTGCTATCATCAGTTGCCATTTTAGTGATGGCATTAGAAAGAAGCTGGTTATCCGGAATCTCTACCGTAAGCAGGTGAGGAAAGCAAGCGAAGAAGCGGGTGGTGCGCATTGCCTTGAGACAATTTTCTTTGCTAACCGCAGCCTGAAGATTGCCGACGCTGATATCATCATTCTTTGATCCCAGTTGTTTAAGCAGAGCTTTTTCGCGGGCTTCAGCATATTCTTGGAGTTTCTTGAGCAGTTGAGCGTCCTCCTTATTAATGGTGACATGGACATCTTCAAAGCAATGTTGAGGCATTGGAACAAGCTGAATGCCCTGGAGTGTAGTCTTTTCTGTGCGCCTAAGCATAATTTTTCCGACAGCATTTTCGATTATGCTGATGAATTATTGCTTCAAGTTGAGGATATCTTGGCTGTTTGGATCGAAATCCTTCTGCCTGCTAATACTGATGATTGAACGCCACTTTATTCCAGCATCATCAAGCTTCCAAGCAACGCACTTCTTCTCATCGTTACTAAGAGATTTCTAAATGCCATTTTTAGCAATAAAAGCAAAAGTCTTTCCTGCACCAGGCTTCTGGATCGTATGCCATTTACGCTGAATGATCTGTAGAGGTAGCTGTAGATCCTTAGGCGACTTATCCCATGCCGTAGCTAATGCCATAAGGACGAATGTATCCAGATGCTGGTCAAACAGAAACCTCATAATCTCTGTATTAGGGCTCCTTGATTCGTGGATCTCGTCGGCTGCGACCCTGCTCCACAGGACGTGCTGCAAATTGGTCTGCTGGATTCGACGATAAACGAGCTTCTTTGAGATGAGCAGTATGTACTGAGAAGTGTGCGGTATATAGCCCCAGCCTTCATCGTCTTCAACGCAGAAGAGCTTCTCATGTTCACTAGGCTCGTATTTAATGATGCCGTGGGCCGTGTTCTTTGTTGCGAACTCTTTAGCTTGCTTAGGACTGAGACTAAGACCTAATACAAAAAGTAGCATCTGGCAAATGTTGTTTTAATGTCGACATGCTTTCGGAACTCTTTTTGCCAATTTCCAACAAGATTAGGAGGCACAATAAGGAGAGTAGCTCCATCGGAGAGCGTTAATGCAGAGGCAGGCCTTTCTCGCATGGACAAGCGAATGGCCATTTGCTATGTCCATATTTTACTTTAAATGGACATGGTGTATTTGGCGAGACATCCTCTGGATTGTGCTCATACCCTCCTTTAAATTGACAGGATTGGACATCATTTTGAGCAACGCATACCAAATGAGTAAGCACAATCTCTAAGAGTATTTCCAGTGATTTTCCAAAGCCAGTATTGTCAGCGAGGTAGCCTCCCCGTAGGCTGCTGCTACGGCCATCGATCATTACAAAGAAATATGCGGCAAAGAGCTGGTAGATGGCAACGGCAGTCTTGATCCCAGGAAATCGAAGAAGCGACTTGATTGATATATCATGAGGCAGCTCAAAGAAGTCGCAGAACTCCTCAAAACGTGCCGTAGTCATATGCTCAAGTAGTCTAACATTAGAGAGAAGGGTGCGTACTTGGAGCATTTCATCGGTTTCGCCTTCAACTGGTTCGCCATTATCAATTGCTGCAGTCCCAGCAGTATCACCGCCGTCAAACGACAGAGCAGGCACAGGAATTCCAAGGTTGAGGTCATACTGAGGAATCTACTCAACCGTCTTAGGACCATATACAACTCGACTAGCCAGCGTAGCTAACGAAGTGTTAGGAATACTTTCCCAATACCGACTAGCTTCACTAATGTAAGCCACTTCGGAAGGGTTTAGCTTCCTAGAGCAAAGGAACAAGATATAACCAGAGCTTATTATGCAAGGAATATAACAAGATAGTTATGTTTATGACTTAGAATAGTATGAGCTTCAAGAGTATGAGAATGTATTCGAACTAACTACTAGATAAACTAGACAGTTGAATTACAGAGAGCTGAGTTGGAGGTAGGGACAGGACATTTTTATAGACATAAGAAACTCGGTGATCACTCTGATCATTAATGATCAGACTGATCATGAACTGTACTCCTGATTCGTCCATTCCTCCGGGACGAATGACGATGTTCTGCTCATGCAAGTCGATCACCTCGATCATGAATGATCAAAATGATCGCTTTTTCACGTGATTCCCATGTTACTTTGTAACACAGAGCAGGGGGAAGTACCTGAATCATATGGCCGGTCCATTTTGGCGGAAGCCGAGGTGGCAGCGGTTGATTGAATTGTTGCGCCTTTTTAACGCGGGGAGCCTCCTCAGCAAGACGGCGAGCTTCCTTCTCAGCAAGACGGTGAGCTTCTTCCTCCTTAAGATGACGAGCTTCTTCATCCTCAAGACGGCGAACTTCCGTAAGACGACGAGCTTCCTCTGTCTCTGGCTCTATGAGCTCGACATTACGGTCACTCTTCCGCGAAACTAAGCAGGTTAGCGGCATTCATCATAAGCTTCATATATACTAACTTTCTGGTGCAGGATCACCTTCGTCTTGAACAACAAAGAATGAGGAAGCAACTGAGGTCTCGCTCGGGGGCCCAGTGAAGTAGGTCGTGAGATATGTGATTAATTGCGTATCATTATAAATGATACGGAACGAAGGGACTGCTGTATTGAGCGCCCAGATATCGATTTTATTAGTCCCGCGCTGTAGCATCTCATGAATTGCATTTCAGAAGGCATTGTAGTCAATGTCGGTGCAGTATATTGCTTGCTCTAATGATATTTGAGACTTTCTTGCCAGACTGATGTTAATACGATCAATGAGCTCATAATACTTGAAGTGTACCATGCGATTGTTGATCGTGAACTGCTCACCTTATACCTTCTGCTGGAAGACTCCAGTGTTCACCGTACCGAAACTACCGTACATGCTCTTATCAGTTGAAGAAGCCCCATTGCTCTGCTGCATGTCTCCCTCCTGGGAGTTCGATGCAGCCGAAGTCGATCGTCATTTGTGACCCTCAGACTGCCTCTGCGCATTCTTGTCAATCTCACGCGATCGCTGTATGTTGACAAAAATTAAGAGCCTCTCTGCAATGTACCGCGCAGTACTGTCCCACTGAGGCGCCAAAACCTCAAACTGTGTGCCATCGATGAGAAATTCTCTCGCACCTTCGCAGATATTATTGACAATTCTACTCTTAGTTATTGCGCCATTTGACCTACTAAGCTCGGCCTTTAGGTTATATCTTGTATACATATTCTCGGCTTCATCTTCGATTACCTTCAGAACAACATCACTTATTTTTTTAAGCTCAGCTTGCGTGACATAAAGAGCTTTGCGAAACTCTCCGGTGGTCCATGTATGCTTTGATTTCTTTAAGTTATTGTAGAAGGCATCATCGGCTCAGACACGTGCCAAGTCTTCCAGCTCAGGCTTTGGGGGCATGTTGAAGGCGATGATGATATCACAGGCAGTGAGATAAATAAAAGAGAAATATTATTCTAAGGCTACTGAGATCTGATGGGAAAGAGTGTGCAGTTGGTCCAGTAGTAATTTTCAAGGTGTTGGTGGATTGCAAATAACATGACCGGTCATGCAGGAGTTATGTGATGATAGTTAGTATGGTGATTGATATTAGCCAACTCCAGCTACTTTTCAAAGTTAGCTAACCGCAGCCAACATTAGCCAATAAGATACATAGTTGGCACACTTACCAAATCCTTTAATGCGTGTATGAGCATAATTATAATTATAGTTTTATGAACTTTCTAGTATATGAAGTTAAGCATAAATAGTGGATAGGATGGCATATGTTATAAGTAACACGTGAGGGAACATGTGAGGATTTTATTGGGATCATTCTGCAAGAATGAGTTGAATGAGCGCCGTTCGGAGCGACAACAGGATCACTGGAGAGCCAAATACAGCAGCCCACTGCAGAAGATACGGGCCGAAGCGCGGAAGATGGAGGAGCTGAGCACGGAGGTGCCAGAGACGATCCCGCCGTTTATCATGCCACCATGGCAGGCGGGACCAACTACATACATAGACAACAGCGACGAAGTAGCACGCGTCAGGCATGACGAGATACTTGGAAAGGGGG